>NW_901227.1:0-916 GCF_000209065.1 Trypanosoma cruzi | reverse complement strand
GTCATCGCCATCGTCACCCTGGTCAGGAAATGACCCTGGTTCCTTCGACGGCGCGCCCATGCTGGCAAACGGGTTCGTGGACGACGCGGCTGCGCGGCGTGGCGGCCCGGCTAGCTGTGTCTGCTGCTGCGACCTCATCCCGGCCTCCATCCGGTGCATCGCCGCCCCCGCTGCCTGACGCTCCTCCTCATGGCTCTGCTGCATCCGACACAACTCCTCCTTCAGCTTGGCATTCTCTTCCTTCAGACTCAGCAGAGAATGCAAGGCATCGGAATCACCACCGGGCTCCTTGAACGAATTCAGCTGCTCCAGAAACCTCGCTTCAAGCTCCGCCTCCTGCTCCTCCAGTTTATGCCGAAGCAGGTCATCGTGCTCCGCAATGCGGTCGCTTGCCTCAAGCAGCGCAGCCTCAATCTCCTCCTCATGGCTCTGCTGCATCCGACACAACTCCTCCTTCAGCTTGGCATTCTCTGCCGCCATCTCGGCCTCCATCCGGTGCATGGTCGCCTCCGCATCGGCACACTGCCGTGCAAGACGCTCCACCTCTCCCACAGCGCTATCCCGGGCCAGTGTGGCGCTTGACAAGGCAGCCTCCAGCTCCGCTAGCCGCCCTCGAAGCTCTGTCACGAGGCCCTCCGGTTCGGCCTGGCCATCCCCGGACACGGCATCACCAGTCGCCGTGCGGTGCTGCTCGGTGCCAACGCCAAAAACGTCATCGCCATCGTCACCCTGGTCAGGAAATGACCCTGGTTCCTTCGACGGCGCGCCCATGCTGGCAAACGGGTTCGTGGACGACGCGGCTGCGCGGCGTGGCGGCCCGGCTAGCTGTGTCTGCTGCTGCGACCTCATCCCGGCATCCATCCGGTGCATCGCCGCCCCCGCTGCCTGACGCTCCTCCCCCATGGCTCTGCTGCAT
>NW_901226.1:0-915 GCF_000209065.1 Trypanosoma cruzi | reverse complement strand
CCAAGCAGCGGATAGTTCAGGGTTGTTTGGTGTCCAGTGTGTGAACACGCAAACAGATATTGACAGAGAGTGCCTCTGACTCCCACCATTCACAATCGGAAACAAAAACTTGGACCACAACGTGTGATGCAGCAGCCGCTCGAAAAAGATCAGCCGAGTGCAGCACCCGTGTGGGCAAGAGCTCGCGAAATTCCTCCAAGCAGCGGATAGTTCAGGGTTGTTTGGTGTCCAGTGTGTGAACACGCAAACAGATATTGACAGAGAGTGCCTCTGACTCCCACCATTCACAATCGGAAACAAAAATTTGGACCACAACGTGTGATGCAGCAGCCGCTCGAAAACGATCAGCCGAGTGCAGCACCCGTGTGGGCAAGAGCTCGCGAAATTCCTCCAAGCAGCGGATAATTCAGGGTTGTTTGGTGTCCAGTGTGTGAACACGCAAACAGATATTGACAGAGAGTGCCTCTGACTCCCACCATTCACAATCGGAAACAAAAATTTGGACCACAACGTGTGATGCAGCAGCCGCTCGAAAACGATCAGCCGAGTGCAGCACCCGTGTGGGCAAGAGCTCGCGAAATTCCTCCAAGCAGCGGATAATTCAGGGTTGTTTGGTGTCCAGTGTGTGAACACGCAAACAGATATTGACAGAGAGTGCCTCTGACTCCCACCATTCACAATTGGAAACAAAAATTTGGACCACAACGTGTGATGCAGCAGCCGCTCGAAAACGATCAGCCGAGTGCAGCACCCGTGTGGGCAAGAGCTCGCGAAATTCCTCCAAGCAGCGGATAGTTCAGGGTTGTTTGGTGTCCAGTGTGTGAACACGCAAACAGATATTGACAGAGACTGCCTCTGACTCCCACCATTCATAATGGAAACAAAAATTTAAACCACAACGTGGAGCAGCAGCCG
>NW_901225.1:0-915 GCF_000209065.1 Trypanosoma cruzi | reverse complement strand
GTTGTGGTCCAAATTTTTGTTTCCGATTGTGAATGGTGGGAGTCAGAGGCACTCTCTGTCAATATCTGTTTGCGTGTTCACACACTGGACACCAAACAACCCTGAATTATCCGCTGCTTGGAGGAATTTCGCGAGCTCTTGCCCACAAGGGTGCTGCACTCGGCTGATCGTTTTCGAGCGGCTGCTGCATCACACGTTGTGGTCCAAATTTTTGTTTCCAATTATGAATGGTGGGAGTCAGAGGCACTCTCTGTCAATATCTGTTTGCGTGTTCACACACTGGACACCAAACAACCCTGAATTATCCGCTGCTTGGAGGAATTTCGCGAGCTCTTGCCCACAAGGGTGCTGCACTCGGCTGATCGTTTTCGAGCGGCCGCTGCATCACATGTTGTGGTCCAAATTTTTGTTTCCGATTGTGAATGGTGGGAGTCAGAGGCACTCTCTGTCAACATCTGTTTGCGTGTTCACACACTGGACACCAAACAACCCTGAATTATCCGCTGCTTGGAGGAATTTCGCGAGCTCTTGCCCACACGGGTGCTGCACTCGGCTGATCGTTTTCGAGCGGCCGCTGCATCACATGTTGTGGTCCAAATTTTTGTTTCCGATTGTGAATGGTGGGAGTCAGAGGCACTCTCTGTCAATATCTGTTTGCGTGTTCACACACTGGACACCAAACAACCCTGAATTATCCGCTGCTTGGAGGAATTTCGCGAGCTCTTGCCCACACGGGTGCTGCACTCGGCTGATCGTTTTCGAGCGGCCGCTGCATCACATGTTGTGGTCCAAATTTTTGTTTCCGATTGTGAATGGTGGGAGTCAGAGGCACTCTCTGTCACTATCTGTTTGCGTGTTCACACACTGGACACCAAACAACCCTGAATTATCCGCTGCTGGAGGAATTCGCGAGCT
>NW_901224.1:0-915 GCF_000209065.1 Trypanosoma cruzi | reverse complement strand
AAACAAAAATTTAGACCACAGCGTGTGGTGCAGCAGCCACTCGAAAACGATCCGCCGAGTGCAGCACCCCTGTGGGCAAGATCTCGCGAAATTCCTCCAAGCAGCGGATAGTTCAGGGTTGTTTGGCGTCCAGTGTGTGAACACGCAAACAGACATTGACAGAGAGTGTCTCTGACCACCACCATTCATAATTCGAAACAAAAATTTAGACCACAACGTGCGGTGCAGCAGCCACTCGAAAACGATCCGCCGAGTGCAGCACCCCTGTGGGCAAGATCTCGCGAAATTCCTCCAAGCAGCGGATGGTTCCGGGTTGTTTGGCGTCCAGTGTGTGAACACACAAACAGATAGTGAAAGAGAGTGTCTCTGACCACCACCATTCATAATTCGAAACAAAAATTTAGACCACAGCGTGTGGTGCAGCAGCCACTCGAAAACGATCCGCCGACTGCAGCACCCCTGTGGGCAAGATCTGGCGACATTCCTCCAAGCAGCGGATGGTTCAGGGTTGTTTGGCGTCCAGTGTGTGAACACGCAAACAGACATTGAAAGAGAGTGTCTCTGACCACCACCATTCATAATTCGAAACAAAAATTTAGACCACAACGTGCGGTGCAGCGGCCGCTCGAAAACGATCCGCCGACTGCAGCACCCTTGTGGGCAAGATCTCGCGAAACTCCTCCAAGCAGCGGATAGTTCAGGGTTGTTTGGCGTCCAGTGTGTGAACACGCAAACAGACATTGAAAGAGAGTGCCTCTGACCACCACCATTCATAATTCGAAACAAAAATTTAGACCACAACGTGCGGTGCAGCAGCCACTCGAAAACGATCCGCCGAGTGCAGCACCCTTGTGGGCAAGATCTCGCGAAATTCCTCCAAGCAGCGGATGGTTCAGGGTTGTTGGCGTCCAGTGT
>NW_901223.1:0-915 GCF_000209065.1 Trypanosoma cruzi | reverse complement strand
TCTGTTTCGTGGTTTGTGCGGCTGCGGCTGCGGTGGTGGCCGCGTGAGAGTGAGTGTGAGAGAGCCATGCACCGCCCGCATACACACACTTCCTTCTCTCTCTGTGTGTGTGTCCCCTTGCATGGACTCTCGTCGTCGCCTCACCCCACGAAGCACACACAATAATGTGCCCATTGTATATATGCATGCACACCCATGCAGGCCCGTTGGTGCTCTCTTTTGCACGACACGCACCGCTGCCGTCCTGCCTGGCTGCATGGGCGGAGCACCGTAACTGTTTCTGTTTTGTTTTCATTGCATTGAGTGGGCGACCTCTCTCTCTCTCCCTGTGTGTGTGTTTTGCTTTACGGGAGCAATGAGAGTGTGTGTGCGCTGGTAGTCCCACGCTTCGGCTTTTTGTTTTGTTTTTCTTTTTGATTTTGTGGTTGAGTGCACCCATTCCGCGGCTGCGTGTGTGTGTGTGTGATGATATGAGTAATTTGCGTGTGTGCTTATCTGCCTCTCTCTGCCGTTGCTTTCTTCAGACTCTCTTGTGGCGCACAGCTGCTCTGCAAGTATAGGCGCTGACAAACACACACACACATGCACACACATGCCGTGCTTAAAACGCTGAGAATGCACGCACGCACAGGATTGTGGCTGCCGAGGCCCTCGCGAGGGGGAAAAAACCTGCATTTTTTTTTTTGACATGTTGCTCGGTGTGTGCTGACGCGTGACGAATAACAACACGCCCCAATAAGCAGAAAAGAAGTAAAACAAAATGGCGCTGAGCGGCACACCGGTAAGCCAAAAATACGCAATCACCAATAAAAAAGCCGGCGATCACCCAGCAGGCACATCAAGCGTCCTCAAAACCAAAAGGGAACAGACAAAAAAAAAGAGACAATCATAGAAAACAAAGATCCCCGCCCCCAA
>NW_901222.1:0-915 GCF_000209065.1 Trypanosoma cruzi | reverse complement strand
ATCCGCTGCTTGGAGGAATTTCGCGAGCTCTTGCCCACACGGGTGCTGCACTCGGCTGATCGTTTTCGAGCGGTCGCTGCATCACACGTTGTGGTCCAAATTTTTGTTTCCGATTATGAATGGTGGGAGTCAGAGGCACTCTCTGTCACTATCTGTTTGCGTGTTCACACACTGGACACCAAACAACCCTGAATTATCCGCTGCTTGGAGGAATTTCGCGAGCTCTTGCCCACACGGGTGCTGCACTCGGCTGATCGTTTTCGAGCGGCCGCTGCATCACACGTTGTGGTCTAAATTTTTGTTTCCGATTGTGAATGGTGGGAGTCAGAGACACTCTCTGTCACTATCTGTTTGCGTGTTCACACACTGGACACCAAACAACCCTGAATTATCCGCTGCTTGGAGAAATTTCGCGAGCTCTTGCCCACAAGGGTGCTGCACTCGGCTGATCGTTTTCGAGCGGCTGCTGCATCACACGTTGTGGTCTAAATTTTTGTTTCCGATTATGAATGGTGGGAGTCAGAGACACTCTCTGTCACTATCTGTTTGCGTGTTCACACACTGGACACCAAACAACCCTGAACTATCCGCTGCTTGGAGGAATTTCGCGAGCTCTTGCCCACAAGGGTGCTGCACTCGGCTGATCGTTTTCGAGCGGTCGCTGCATCACACGTTGTGGTCTAAATTTTTGTTTCCGATTGTGAATGGTGGGAGTCAGAGACACTCTCTGTCACTATCTGTTTGCGTGTTCACACACTGGACACCAAACAACCCTGAATTATCCGCTGCTTGGAGGAATTTCGCGAGCTCTTGCCCACACGGGTGCTGCACTCGGCTGATCGTTTTCGAGCGGCCGCTGCATCACACGTTGTGGTCTAAATTTTTGTTTCCGAATTATGAATGGTGGGGGTCAGA
>NW_901221.1:0-915 GCF_000209065.1 Trypanosoma cruzi | reverse complement strand
ACCAGTGCACCCTCATCTTCGCCACCAATGCGTTCGCTTACGAGTAAGTCGCCATTCTGCGCATAAACTGCCGCCCGGTATCTTGGGTGAAAAGGACGAAGAAGACACTCAACACTGCCGTCGTTACTATTATCGTCGCAGGTGTTGCTGTCAACATGTTGCTCAAGTGTCCATGTGAAGGGGGCCAAGGTGGAAGCCTTTTCCTCAAGAAGTGCTATCACCTGACTCACAAACGACTCTGCCCCCACACGATACACGGCATTGTCAACATTCCTCGCGTCCTGGTCAGGGTTTATTGCGTCACCACGATTCAGCTTCGCATATGCCTGGAGTTCTTTCGGAAAGTACTTCTGTGCCAGCTGATACACAAGGACACGCCTGGCATGTTTTACTTGTGAATATGGAGGAGAAATGGCAACCACGCGCCGCTGTTCCTCACCTTCAATCTGTGCCTCCATCTCCGCCACCCACTGTGGAAGACCCAAATCCCCTGAGGCGTTGCGAAGGCGCACACGCAAGTTGTGCCATCCCAAATCCTCCTCCGCAAAGGCAGCGACAAGTGAGAATAGGTTCCCAATATGCTCCACACGTTTTTCACGCGGAAGGGCGCGAAACTTGCTTCCACGGGCCATTGTATCGCTTGAGAGATCAATGTCGGGGTGAAGCAACAGTGCATCACGGTATTGATTGGGAAAATTTTCTCGCAGTGCGTCTAGGCAGGCATTCCGCCAGGCCTCTCCACGCTTCTTCGCCTGGCGCTGAATCAACAACTGATCCGAATGCATGCCGTCATTCACGGTAAGTATTGCCCTTGCCTCCCCGACAGAACGGTCCTCATGATATGTCGTTTGGTAGAAACTCCCTATAAGCTGCGAAGTGAGTGTCCCCAGCAGAGCGTATACATTCCACTTTCGC
>NW_901220.1:0-915 GCF_000209065.1 Trypanosoma cruzi | reverse complement strand
ACGCAACAGACATTGAAAGAGAGTGTCTCTGACCACCACCATTCATAATTCGCAACAAAAATTTAGACCACAACGTGTGGTGCAGCAGCCGCTCGAAAACGATCCGCCGACTGCAGCACCACTGTGGGCAAGATCTCGCGAAATTCCTCCAAGCAGCGGATAGTTCAGGGTTGTTTGGTGTCCAGTGTGTGAACACGCAAACAGACATTGAAAGAGAGTGTCTCTGACCACCACCATTCATAATTCGCAACAAAAATTTAGACCACAGCATGTGGTGCAGCAGCCGCTCGAAAACGATCCGCCGACTGCAGCACCACTGTGGGCAAGATCTCGCGAAATTCCTCCAAGCAGCGGATAATTCAGGGTTGTTTGGTGTCCGGAGTGTGAACACGCAAACAGACATTGAAAGAGAGTGTCTCTGACCACCACCATTCATAATTCGCAACAAAAATTTAGACCACAACGTGTGGTGCAGCAGCCGCTCGAAAACGATCCGCCGAGTGCAGCACCCCTGTGGGCAAGATCTCGCGAAATTCCTCCAAGCAGCGGATAGTTCAGGGTTGTTTGGTGTCCAGTGTGTGAACACGCAAACAGACATTGAAAGAGAGTGTCTCTGACCACCACCATCCATAATTCGAAAAAAAAATTTAGACCACAACGTGTGGTGCAGCAGCCGCTCGAAAACGATCCGCCGAGTGCAGCACCACTGTGGGCAAGATCTCGCGAAATTCCTCCAAGCAGCGGATAATTCAGGGTTGTTTGGTGTCCGGAGTGTGAACACGCAAACAGACATTGAAAGAGAGTGTCTCTGACCACCACCATTCATAATTCGCAACAAAAATTTAGACCACAACGTGTGGTGCAGCAGCCGCTCGAAAACGATCCGCCGAGTGCAGCACCCCTGTGGGCAAGATC
>NW_901219.1:0-915 GCF_000209065.1 Trypanosoma cruzi | reverse complement strand
GAGCCCCGAAGAAGCCTAAGTTTTTTTCCTTTTTTTTTTGGAATTCTTGTTTCTTATTGCTTTTTAAACTTCTGGTTTGCAGGACGGTGTGCGAGTTCTGCAATCGCACTGATTCCATCAGTTTCGTGGTGTGTGCGGCTGCGGCTGCGGTGGTGGCCGCATGAGAGTGAGTGAGAGAGCGCCATGCACCGCCCGCACACACACTCGTCTTTCACCCACTCTCTGTGTGTGTCCCCTTGCATGGACTCTCGCCCTCACCTCATCCCACGAAGCACACACATAATGTGCCCATTGTATATATTGCATGCACACCCATGCAGGCCCGTTGGTGCTCTCTTTTGCACGACACGCACCGCTGCCGTCCTGCCTGACTGCATGGGCGGAGCACCGTAACTGTTTCTGTTTTGTTTTTATTGCATTGAGTGGGCAACCTCTCTCTCTCTCCCTGTGTGTGTGTTTTGCTTTACGGGAGCAATGAGAGTGTGTGCGCTGGTCGTCCCACGCTTCGGCTTTTTGTTTTGTTTTTCATTGTTTTGTGGTTGAGAGCACCCATTCCGCGGGCTGCGTGTGTGTGTTTGTGTGTGATGATATGAGTAATTTGTGCGTGTGTTCTATCTGCCTCTCTCTGCCGTTGCTTTCTTCTGACTCTCTTGTGGCGCACAGCTGCTCTGCAATTATAGGCGCTGCCAAACACACAAGCACATGCACACACATGCCGTGTCTAAAACGCTGAGAATGCACGCACGCACAGGATTGTGGCTGCGGAGGCCCTCGCGAGGGGCGAAGAAGCCTGCGTTTTGTTTTTTTGACATGTTGCTCGGTGTGTGCTGACGCGTGACGAATAACAACACGCCCCAATAAGCAGAAAAGAAGTAAAACAAAATGGCACTGAGCGGCACACCGGTAAGCCAAAAA
>NW_901218.1:0-915 GCF_000209065.1 Trypanosoma cruzi | reverse complement strand
AGAAAACGATGACTCCAGAGGAGGTGACTGAGGCTATCGAAAAGCTCGCAGAGGGAGTGCTGGACATGATTCGAGTATCTTGTCGAATGTCTTTCATTACGAGTGTAAATGCCACTTTACCCGCGCACAACGATACAGAAGTTGAGAAATGCGTAAACAAAACGGCGGTTGGGATTTCCGGCGTCACCCCTCGTGGCCGGCCTGCAGCCGCAACCACAGACGCCACTTTTGCCTCGCCATTGCCGTCGTCAAGTTCTGCTGCCAGCGCATAGCAGGGGCAGGCGCAAGGATCACCAGGTGCTGCACCAGAGCCTGTGAAACCCCCGCAGACAGACCCGGTCAATAGTGAACAGCTGTCTGAAACGCCGGCCTCCACAGGCGGTGGTCCTGGTGGTGGTGGTGAGTTGGCTGACAGGAGCAGCCGTACACCGACCGACGTCGCAAGAACACATGAAGCACGCCCAGCTGGTAACGCCACTTCCACACCGACGGCCACTCAGGGGGATTCCGAGAAGTCACCGGCGAACACCACCCGAACACGTGAGACAAACGAGACTGGTGACACCGACGGCAGCACCGCGGTCCTCCACTCCACCTCCCCTCTTTTGCTTTTTGTTGCGTGTGCGGCTGCTGCTGCGGTGGCGATCGTGTGAGAGTGAGGGAGAGAGAGCTGTGCACCGCCCGCACACACACTCGTCCTTCTCTGTGTGTGTGTGTCCCCTTGCATGGACTCTCGCCCTCACCTCACCCCACGAAGCACACACAATAATGTGCCCATTGTATATATGCATGCACACCCATGCAGGCCCGTTGGTGCTCTCTTTTGCACGACACGCACCGCTGCCGTCCTGCCTGGCTGCATGGGCGGAGCACCGTAACTGTTTTTTTTCATTGCCTTGAGTGGGCGACCTCTCT
>NW_901217.1:0-915 GCF_000209065.1 Trypanosoma cruzi | reverse complement strand
TTTCCTGACTCCACGCATGCAGTTTTTAAGAACCATGTTGGCAGTGGGAATGGCGTCTTCCCGGGACTGCCCCTTAACGATAATAGAGAGGTCGTCCGCATACATGTCTGCTGTGACACCCGCAAAGCTGTTCAGCAGATTGAGAAGTGGGTGTACGTAAAGGGAGAACAAATATGGTCCCAGTACGGACCCCTGAGGAACTCCTCGCAGCACGGGACGCCGATCACTGTTTCTGTTACCAACTCGTGTCTTCGCGTAGCGACCACATAGAAAGTTTCTAAGCCACCTTCTACAATTCACCCCCGGAATATTAGCCAGCAAGCGACTGAGGACTCGATGATCTATGGAGTCAAAAGCCTTGCTGAAATCAACCAACACCAGCAGAGTCCGATGGGGTCTGTAGTGGAGTTGATTACCAATACCGCTCTTCTTGGGAAGGTTCACTTGGAAATAATGATTTCTATTATGCTCCACTTCGTGTATCAGGTGTGCCAGCTGCATCGTCGTGGTACGCATACTACGATATGCATACTGGTGGGGGTGAGGCGTCCACACCCAAAGCAATCTCTTCAGTACCATTTTCTCAGCAACCTTACTCACAATGGAAGTAAGGCTGATGGGTCGATACGACTCAAGCAGTTCCGGCGACTTACCGGGTTTTAAGAGTGGGACGATGGTAGCGCGTCTCCACTCAGCCGGGATCGTACCGGTCGTCCAGCTGTGGTTAATGCAACGAAGAAGGAATCGAAGACCCTTTGACGAAATATGTCGCAGTGCCTCACTGTAGACTTCATCCGGTCCGGGGGCCTTGCCATACGGCGTATTACGTAGCGCGGCAAGCAGTTCCGTACGATTAAAAGGTGCATCAAGAGGGGAGTGAAGATGAGCAACTAAACCAGATGTGGTGGCAGCTTC
>NW_901216.1:0-915 GCF_000209065.1 Trypanosoma cruzi | reverse complement strand
CTGCCGTCCTGCCTGGCTGCATGGGCGGAGCACTGTAACTGTTTCTGTTTTGTTTTCATTGCATTGAGTGGGCGACCTCTCTCTCTCTCCCTGTGTGTGTGTTTTGCTTTACGGGAGCAATGAGAGTGTGTGTGCGCTGGTAGTCCCACGCTTCGGCTTTTTGTTTTGTTTTTCTTTTTGATTTTGTGGTTGAGTGCACCCATTCCGCGGCTGCGTGTGTGTGTGTGTGATGATATGAGTAATTTGCGTGTGTGCTTATCTGCCTCTCTCTGCCGTTGCTTTCTTCAGACTCTCTTGTGGCGCACAGCTGCTCTGCAAGTATAGGCGCTGACAAACACACACACACATGCACACACATGCCGTGCTTAAAACGCTGAGAATGCACGCACGCACAGGATTGTGGCTGCCGAGGCCCTCGCGAGGGGGAAAAAACCTGCATTTTTTTTTTTTGACATGTTGCTCGGTGTGTGCTGACGCGTGAAGAATAACAACACGCCCCAATAAGCAGAAAAGAAGTAAAACAAAATGGCGCTGAGCGGCACACCGGTAAGCCAAAAATACGCAATCACCAATAAAAAAGCCGGCGATCACCCAGCAGGCACATCAAGCGTCCTCAAAACCAACCTGGAACAGACAAAAAAAAAGAGGCAATCATAGAAAACAAAGATCCCCGCCCCCAAACAGGAAAAACATTAAAGAAAACGCGATTCTTTTTTTTGTCCTTACTGCCGGGGTTGGCCGCCGCAAGAAATAAAAAATGGTAGGGCGGTGGCCCCGGACGCTAGATACAGGACGACGTGTCGAATTATCCAAGTTGCAGCGGCTGCCCCGGACGTTAGATACAGCATGACGTGTCGAATTATCCAAGCTGCGGCGGTGGCCTCGGGCGTTAGATATATGACGACTTACAGTAGT
>NW_901215.1:0-915 GCF_000209065.1 Trypanosoma cruzi | reverse complement strand
AAAAATGCGGTCGCGCGACTCCTTTTCACGTAAAGTATTAATGTCGATCTTCGAACAATCGAGCACATTTGCGTTGTCCCCTGGGAAAACGAAAAAGACGTGTTTAGGATGCGCAGCCGCAGCGTGGTTACTACTGTAAGTCGTCATATATCTAACGCCCGAGGCCACCGCTGCAGCTTGGATAATTCGACACGTCGTGCTGTATCTAACGTCCGGGGCAGCCGCTGCAACTTGGATAATTCGACACGTCGTCCCGTATCTAACGTCCGGGGCAGCCGCTGCAACTTGGATAATTCGACACGTCGTGCTGTATCTAGCGTCCGGGGCCACCGCCCTACCATTTTTTATTTCTTGCGGCGGCCAACCCCGGCAGTAAGGACAAAAAAAAGAATCGCGTTTTCTTTAATGTTTTTCCTGTTTGGGGGCGGGGATCTTTGTTTTCTATGATTGCCTCTTTTTTTTTGTCTGTCCAGGTTGGTTTTGAGGACGCTTGATGTGCCTGCTGGGTGATCGCCGGCTTTTTTATTGGTGATTGCGTATTTTTGGCTTACCGGTGTGCCGCTCAGCGCCATTTTGTTTTACTTCTTTTCTGCTTATTGGGGCGTGTTGTTATTCGTCACGCGTCAGCACACACCGAGCAACATGTCAAAAAAAAAAAATGCAGGTTTTTTCCCCCTCGCGAGGGCCTCGGCAGCCACAATCCTGTGCGTGCGTGCATTCTCAGCGTTTTAAGCACGGCATGTGTGTGCATGTGTGTGTGTGTTTGTCAGCGCCTATACTTGCAGAGCAGCTGTGCGCCACAAGAGAGTCTGAAGAAAGCAACGGCAGAGAGAGGCAGATAGCACACACGCAAATTACTCATATCATCACACACACACACACGCAGCCGCGGAATGGGTGCACTCAACCACAAAA
>NW_901214.1:0-915 GCF_000209065.1 Trypanosoma cruzi | reverse complement strand
GCACCGACTCCTGGCGACGGGAGCGGCCTCGGCGGCCCTTTGTGGGTTCAGGTGCCGCTGCTGCTGCTTGTCAGTGCCGCTGTGGCGACCGCCGGTGCTGCGTGCTGAGGACGGGGCTGGGCGCGTGCGCCGCTCTCGGCGTGACCCACCGAGAGGTGCGCCGCGTATATTTGAGCACCCTGCAGCGGTGTGGATGTATATATGCCATTGTCTTTGGTTGTGCGTGCTTGGCGTATCTTTCGCCGTTTGTTTTGCGCCTGGTTCTTCCGGGTGTGACCATCTTTTGTTTTGGCTGCCGTTGCGTGCTGGCCCCGTGCCGCCTGCCCGTGCATTCTCTGCGGCGGCCGCGCGCTGATGTACATCTCCTACCGCCGCCCCGCCACTTGTGGGGGGAAGCGTCGGTGCGATTTTATTTTTATTTTTACTTTTTTTTTGGTTTGTGTTCGTTCGTACGTTTTCGGCGCTGACTGTGTGTGTGCGTGTGTGCTGGTGTCCCTGCGGCGTGGCGTGGCTGCTCAGCCGTGTCTCGATCCAACTCCCCCGCTGTCTCTGTGTGCGTGTGTGTGTATGCTGTGCATCTGCCCGTGTCTCTCCCTCCCATGCTGCGTGCTCTCGTTGTGCCCGCTCGGTGCCGGCCCGACAGGAGAGTTTACACCGCAAGCAACAAGCGAAGTCCACAAAGGCCCAAGTGACAATGATGCTGCGCCGCGTCCTCTGCGTGCTTTTCCTTGCCCTCTGCTGTGCGTGCGTGTGCGCCACGGCTCAGGAGGAGGGGCAGTATGATGTTGCTGTTGTCGAGGCTGGGGAGGGCCAGGATCAAACTACAACCACCACCACCACAACAACTACTACTACTACGACGACCACCACCACCACCAATGCACCCGCCAAGGACACGACCACGACCACCACCAC
>NW_901213.1:0-915 GCF_000209065.1 Trypanosoma cruzi | reverse complement strand
CAACCGCACGCTCGCCCCGCCACTGCTGAGCCACACGGCGGCGCCGACGGAGACGCTGACACCGACGCCAACGTGGACGCCGGGCATGAGCGCGACGCACTACAGTCCGACGGAGACGCTGCAGGTGACAGAGACGGTAGCGCTGTCACCCACGCGGACCCCGACGGCGTCGGTGAGCAGCACTTTGCGGTGGAGCGACGTGGCGTGCCCGACACTCGCCGTGACGACGACGGCGGCTGGTGGGAGCCTGACGCAGAACGACATTCGCGGCGGTGGGAGCGCCGTCCCGACACGGCTGATGGTGGCGCTGCCGCCGCCGTTTCGGTGGGCAGGCGAACCGCAGCTCGGCACGCACCTGAGCTTCGTGCCGGTGGCGACGGCGCAGCCGCGCGGGTTCGGCGGTCCGTGGGGAGCGATGCTGCGCAACGCGACGTGGGTGCGCAACGCGACGAATCCGTCCACCGTCCTGGAGCTGGCTGTGCCCGTGCACCGCGGTTACTTCATTGGTGCCGACGAGACGATAGTCATTCGCTGCGACGCTGTGGCGGTGTTTGGCGGCTGCAAGGGTGTGCTGCTTGGGTCTTTCACGATCGCGTCCGACACGCTGCCCGCCGCTGCCAGCGCCCTCTCGGCGATCACCGGCGTTGTTGCGGGTGCGGCGGCTGTTGCCGTGGTGGTGACCGGCGGGCTGGGCTCCATTCTGGAGATGCAGGCGCTCGGCGTGTTTGCGAGGATGTCGTGCGCCTCGGCGCAGGAGCGTGCGAGCACCGTTGCGCTGCCGTACTTCCTGTCGGTGTTCGCTGCCCTTGACCCGCTGTGGATGGTGGTGGGCAACGCGCTGCTCGCCGCTGTGTTCGGCTGCGTGCACTACGGTGGACGGCGGCCTTCCAGCGGTGGCGCGGCGTGACGCGGCGA
>NW_901212.1:0-915 GCF_000209065.1 Trypanosoma cruzi | reverse complement strand
CAAAAATACGCAATCACCAATAAAAAAGCCGGCGATCACCCAGCAGGCACATCAAGCCTCCTAACAGCCAACCTGGAACAGACAAAAAAAAAGAGACAATCATAGAAAACAAAGATCCCCGCCCCCAAACAGGAAAAACATTAAAGAAAACGCGATTCTTTTTTTTGTCCTTACTGCCGGGGTTGGCCGCTGCAAGAAATAAAAAATGGTAGGGCGGTGGCCCCGGACGTTGGATACAGGACGACGTGTCGAATTATCCAAGTTTGCAGCGGCTGCCCCGGACGTTAGATACAGGACGACGTGTCGAATTATCCAAGTTGCAGCGGCTGCCCCGGACGTTGGATACAACACGACGAATCGTAGTAACCACGCTGCGGCTGCGGCCCCGTACGAGAGATATATGACGACTTATCGTAGTAACCACGCTGCGGCTGCGGCCCCGTACGAGAGATATATGACGAACTTATCGTAGTAACCACGCTGCGGCGGCGCACCCTAAACATGTCGTTTTCGTTTTCCAGGGGACAACGCAAATGTGCTCGATTGTTCGAAGATCGAAATTAATACTTTACGTGAAAAGGGGTCGCGCGACCGCATTTTTATAGCTCAGTGGCAAACACGCTCACAATGTCATCCGGGGACGCGGGTTCGATTCCCGCAGAAGCCTAAGTTTTTTCCATTTTTTTTTTGAATTCTTGTTTCATATTGCTTTTTAAACTTCTGGTTTGCAGGACGGTGTGCGAGTTCTGCAATCGCACTGATTCCATCTGTTTCGTGGTTTGTGCGGCTGCGGCTGCGGTGGTGGCCGCGTGAGAGTGAGTGTGAGAGAGCCATGCACCGCCCGCACACACACTCTTCCTTCTCTCTCTGTGTGTGTGTGTCCCCCTTGCATGGACTCTCGCCCTCACCTCACCC
>NW_901211.1:0-915 GCF_000209065.1 Trypanosoma cruzi | reverse complement strand
GGCATGTGTGTGCATGTGTGTGTGTGTTTGTCAGCGCCTATACTTGCAGAGCAGCTGTGCGCCACAAGAGAGTCTGAAGAAAGCAACGGCAGAGAGAGGCAGATAGCACACACGCAAATTACTCATATCATCACACACACACACACGCAGCCGCGGAATGGGTGCACTCAACCACAAAATCAAAAAGAAAAACAAAACAAAAAGCCGAAGCGTGGGACTACCAGCGCACACACACTCTCATTGCTCCCGTAAAGCAAAACAAACACACAGGGAGAGAGAGAGAAGGGTCGCCCACTCAATGCAATGAAAACAAAACAGAAACAGTTACGGTGCTCCGCCCATGCAGCCAGGCAGGACGGCAGCGGTGCGTGTCGTACAAAAGAGAGCACCAACGGGCCTGCATGGGTGTGCATGCATATATACAATGGGCACATTATTGTGTGTGCTTCGTGGGGTGAGGCGACGACGAGAGTCCATGCAAGGGGACACACACACAGAGAGAGAAGGAAGTGTGTGTATGCGGGCGGTGCATGGCTCTCTCACACTCACTCTCACGCGGCCACCACCGCAGCCGCAGCCGCACAAACCACGAAACAGATGGAATCAGTGCGATTGCAGAACTCGCACACCGTCCTGCAAACCAGAAGTTTAAAAAGCAATATGAAACAAGAATTCAAAAAAAAAAAAATGGAAAAAACTTAGGCTTCTGCGGGAATCGAACCCGCGTCCCCGGATGACATTGTGAGCGTGTTTGCCACTGAGCTAAAAAAATGCGGTCGCGCGACTCCTTTTCACGTAAAGTATTAATGTCGATCTTCGAACAATCGAGCACATTTGCGTTGTCCCCTGGAAAACGAAAAAGACGTGTTTAGGATGCGCAGCCGCAGCGTGGTTACTACTGTAAGTCGTCATATA
>NW_901210.1:0-915 GCF_000209065.1 Trypanosoma cruzi | reverse complement strand
CGCACGCCTCTAGTTAGATCCCTTGTGGCGTTTTTTGTTTTTACAAGCGTCTAGAAGCAAATTTTTTTTTGTTTTTTTTTGATTTCTGATTTAGGCTCCTTCACCCCCTTCTGTTTTTTTTGTTTTTTTTTTAAATGCCGCGAGACGTAGCCCTCTGGGCGGCTCGTGGTGCGCGTGTGGTTTTCATGACGGGCCGCACGTGAAGTATAGAGGGAGTCTGATTGCTGTGCGGGTGGAGGTGCCCGATGCTCTCGCCCTGCTGTGTGTCTGTTTGTTTGTGTTTTTCTGCGTGTGTGGCTGCAGCTGCTCTTGCCGGCTCTCCGCTGATGTGCTCTTTTTCCTCTCATTTTCTTCTGCGCTTTTCGACTGCTCGCGCAAGATCTCTGCGAACAAGCAACCATAACCAAGTGAAAACCAAGGCATGGCCACCCCCAAGAGCTCGTCGGCGAACCGCAAAAAGGGCGGCAAGAAGTCGCACCGCAAGCCGAAGCGGACGTGGAATGTCTACATCAACCGCTCGCTCAAGTCGATCAACAACCATATGTCGATGTCCGGCCGGACAATGAAGATTGTGAACTCGTTCGTGAACGACCTCTTTGAGCGCATTGCGTGCGAGGCCGCCACGGTGGTGCGCGTGAACAAGAAGCGCACACTGGGTGCACGCGAGCTGCAGACAGCGGTGCGCCTCGTGCTGCCGGCGGACCTGGCGAAGCACGCAATGGCGGAGGGCACCAAGGCGGTGTCGCACGCCTCTAGTTAGATCCCTTGTGGCGTTTCTTGTTTTTGCAAGCGTCTAGAAGCAAATTTTTTTTTTTTTTTGATTTGGGTTCTTCCACCCCCTTCTGTTTTTTTTTTTTTTTTTTAATGCCGCGAGACGTAGCCCTCTGGGCGGCTCGTGGTGCGCGTGTGGTTTTC
>NW_901209.1:0-915 GCF_000209065.1 Trypanosoma cruzi | reverse complement strand
CATCGTCACCCCTCCGCTCCGGTGCGCTGCATACAAATGTATCCGTGACACTGCCGCCACTCGGCAGCGGGAGGGCCGACGAGGGCAAAAAGCGCGCTCCACGCAAAACGCTGTCGCCATACGGGCAGCCGCTGCACGAGCGGATACCGTGAGGGCATCTGCTGCCAATCAAGACGCTTACGAAGTACATTCCGCCGAAGTTTTTCCAAAAGTGTGGATGTGACAACTGCCGCACTCGCCGCTCCAACACTGCCGTCTCCCGACCTGGCGACTTGACGCCCCTGCGGTCGCTGTCTCCCTGCGGGACGGGCGGCGGCGGCGGAGGTGAAGTGGTCCACCAACAAGGCGCATCCACTCCTGGTCGGCGGTGTTCCACTCCTCCTCTTCCTCCCCTTCGCCACCTCACTGGCCGGCCCCTGGCGTTCCGCGACCATGTGCGGCGGATCATTCATGGTGCTGCTACTGTGCGTTGTGGGAAATGGGATGACAACAGGCGGGGGGGGGGCAGTGATGATGGTGTCCCTCGCCGCCCTTCCCCGTTCTTTTCGTCGTTGCCCGCGTCGCCGCTCGCCTCAGACATTTCCCTCGCATGCATCGTTTCGTGGCTGTGTTTCTCGCCCCCGCCGCCGTCGTCGTCGGTGCTGCGGTGGTGACAGCAACAAACACGTGTGCTGTGAATCGCAGCGTCAATTCGATGTAAGTGCGACGATGCCCACGCATGCACAGGCAACCGGCGGAGGAACCACGCCCCACATGCCCACCGCCGCATGGATGCCGATAAAAATGGGCGCACGTATGGACGGCACGGGCCCGTTCTTGTTCACAAGCGACCTATTCTTGCGGCGGCGGTAAAGATCCGGCGTCCTGATGTTTTCGTGGCTGGCTGCCCCACCGTGGCGCCACGGTCGTGCACCA
>NW_901208.1:0-915 GCF_000209065.1 Trypanosoma cruzi | reverse complement strand
CAAGGTGGTGATGGTCACCGGCGGCGCGAACCGCGGCCGTATTGGCGAGATCATGTCGATTGAGCGCCACCCTGGTGCGTTCGACATTGCACGTCTGAAGGATGCGGCGGGACACGAGTTTGCTACTCGAGCGTCCAACATTTTTGTGATTGGCAAGGACATGCAGAGCGTTCCTGTGACGCTGCCGAAGCAACAGGGTCTCCGCATCAACGTGATTCAGGAGCGTGAGGAGAAGCTTATCGCTGCTGAGGCACGCAAGAACATGCAGACTCGCGGCGTACGCAAGGCACGAAAATAGGTTTGTTCTTTGCTGGCGATGGGTGATGCTAATGGTTCCGTTTCTTTTTTGATCCTCTTTTGTTCATTTCCATTTAAAAATAGAATTTTTTTCTTGCTTCTATCTTGCCGTTAGCGTGGTAGCGGGAACCCTTATTATCATTGTGTGAGGTAGCCGATCGTTTTTCATTAGCACTTCTTTTTTTTTTTTTTTTGGCTTGTTTTACGTTTACTTTTCTTTATCTGATAGTGAGTTGCAGCTCTTTGTCATTATGACCAAGAAGCACCTGAAGCGCCTTTATGCCCCCAAGGACTGGATGCTGAGCAAGCTCACGGGCGTGTTCGCTCCACGTCCCCGTGCTGGACCCCACAAGCTGCGTGAGTGCATGACTCTTATGATCATCATCCGCAATCGTCTGAAGTATGCGCTGAACGCCGCCGAGGCTCAGATGATTCTTCGCCAGGGCCTTGTGTGCGTGGACGGTAAGCCCCGCAAGGACACCAAGTATCCGGTTGGCTTCATGGACGTTGTGGAGATCCCACGGACCGGGGATCGTTTCCGCATTCTGTACGACGTGAAGGGCCGCTTTGCCCTCGTGAAGGTTGGCGAGGCTGAGGGGAACATCAAGCTCCTGAAGG
>NW_901207.1:0-915 GCF_000209065.1 Trypanosoma cruzi | reverse complement strand
GTTCAGTGTGTGAACACGCAAACAGACATTGACAGAGAGTGCCTCTGACCACCACCATTCATAATTCGAAACAAAAACATAGACCACAGCGTGTGGTGCAGCAGCCGCTCGAAAACGATTATCCGAGTGCAGCACCCTTGTGGGCAGGATCTCGCGAAATTCCTCCAAGCAGCGGATAGTTCCGGGTTGTTTGGCGTTCAGTGTGTGAACACGCAAACAGACATTGAAAGAGAGTGCCTCTGACCACCACCATTCATAATTCGAAACAAAAATTTAGACCACAGCGTGTGGTGCAGCAGCCGCTCGAAAACGATTATCCGAGTACAGCACCGTTGTGGGCAGGATCTCGCGAAATTCCTCCAAGCAGCGGATAGTTCCGGGTTGTTTGGCGTCCAGTGTGTGAACACGCAAACAGACATTGAAAGAGAGTGCCTCTGACCACCACCATTCATAATTCGAAACAAAAATTTAGACCACAGCGTGTGGTGCAGCAGCCGCTCGAAAACGATTATCCGAGTACAGCACCGTTGTGGGCAGGAGCTCGCGAAATTCCTCCAAGCAGCGGATAGTTCCGGGTTGTTTGGCGTCCAGTGTGTGAACACGCAAACAGACATTGAAAGAGAGTGTCTCTGACCACCACCATTCATAATTCGAAACAAAAATTTAGACCACAGCGTGTGGTGCAGCAGCCGCTCGAAAACGATTATCCGAGTACAGCACCGTTGTGGGCAGGAGCTCGCGAAATTCCTCCAAGCAGCGGATAGTTCCGGGTTGTTTGGCGTTCAGTGTGTGAACACGCAAACAGACATTGAAAGAGAGTGTCTCTGACCACCACCATTCATAATTCGAAACAAAAACATAGACCACAACGTGTGGTGCAGCAGCCGCTCGAAAACGATTATCCGAGTGCAGCAC
>NW_901206.1:0-915 GCF_000209065.1 Trypanosoma cruzi | reverse complement strand
GTGTACGGCAGATGTGCAGTTGAGGAGGCGGAAGACGCCTTGGCCGCGGCAGGAAACATGAATGGCATGGAGTTTGGCGGTAAACATCTTCGTGTTTTTGTAAAGCATGCTGTTGATTGAAAGGAGCCCAGTACGCTGCCGCACTGTTGTCGGGGTTTGTCATTGCACACGCACGAGTGTGTCAATAGAGGCGTGAATTTGTTTGGAGTTTCTTTTTTTTTCTGTCATTTGGATGTCTTTTTTTTTTTTGGTGCTTGGAAAGAGGGAGAAGGGAAGGACGAGTTGTGTTGCTGTTGTTGCGTGCACCAAAGCAATGGACAGCCCAGGGAGCGTGCGGGAGTACGTAGTCATTCTTGACGCCGGCTCTCAATACGGCAAAGTGATTGACAGGAAAATTCGCGAACTGAATGTGGAATCGCGTGTTATGCCGCTTAGCACCCCAACCGAAGTTCTTCGCGGCGACCATGCCATAAAAGGCATCATCATAAGCGGCGGCCCAAGCTCCATATACGACGACGATGCTCCAAAATTCAACGCTGATCTCTTTGAGGTGGGTAAGCCTCTGCTTGGCATATGTTATGGGATGCAGCTTCTGGCACGGACTTTCGGGGGAACCGTTGGCCGAGCAGCCGTGCGAGAGGACGGGCAGGACGAAATATGGATGGATTTATCGTCTCCACTCTTTAAAGGACTGGGTTCAGGAGAAAAAGTTCTACTGACGCATGGTGACTCGATCACGGACTCTGGACCGCAGCTGAAGGTCGTAGCACGCAGCAGTGCAAATATCGTCGCTGCAGTTTAGCATCAGCAACTTCCTTTGTTTGGTGTGCAATTTTATCCAGAAGTGGAGCTGACAGAGCATGGGATGCAAATGTTCAAGAATTTTCTGACTCTCTGGGTTGCCACTTAACTCAC
>NW_901205.1:0-915 GCF_000209065.1 Trypanosoma cruzi | reverse complement strand
TGAACTATCCGCTGCTTGGAGGAATGTCGCGAGATCTTGCCCACAAGGGTGCTGCAGTCGGATAATCGTTTTCGAGCGGCTGCTGCACCACACGCTGTGTTCTAAATTTTTGTTTCGAATTATGAATGGTGGTGGTCAGAGGCACTCTCTTTCAATGTCTGTTTGCGTGTTCACACACTGGACGCCAAACAACCCTGAACTATCCGCTGCTTGGAGGAATGTCGCGAGATCTTGCCCACAAGGGTGCTGCACTCGGCGGATCGTTTTCGAGTGGCTGCTGCACCACAGGCTGTGGTCTAAATTTTTGTTTCGAATTATGAATGGTGGTGGTCAGAGGCACTCTCTTTCAATGTCTGTTTGCGTGTTCACACACTGGACGCCAAACAACCCTGAACTATCCGCTGCTTGTAGGAATGTCGCGAGATCTTGCCCACAAGGGTGCTGCAGTCGGATAATCGTTTTCGAGCGGCTGCTGCACCACACGCTGTGGTCTAAATTTTTGTTTCGAATTATGAATGGTGGTGGTCAGAGGCACTCTCTTTCAATGTCTGTTTGCGTGTTCACACACTGGACGCCAAACAACCCTGAACTATCCGCTGCTTGGAGGAGTTTCGCGAGATCTTGCCCACATGGGTGCTGCACTCGGCAGATCGTTTTCGAGCGGCCGCTGCACCACACGTTGTGGTCTAAATTTTTGTTTCGAATTATGAATGGTGGTGGTCAGAGACACTCTCTTTCAATGTCTGTTTGCGTGTTCACACACTGGACGCCAAACAACCCTGAACTATCCGCTGCTTGGAGGAATGTCGCGAGATCTTGCCCACATGGGTGCTGCACTCGGAAGATCGTTTTCGAGCGGCTGCTGCACCACACGTTGTGGTCTAAATTTTTGTTTCGAATTATGAATGGTGGTGG
>NW_901204.1:0-915 GCF_000209065.1 Trypanosoma cruzi | reverse complement strand
CTCTGACTCCCACCATTCACAATTGGAAACAAAAATTTTGACCACAACGTGTGATGCAGCAGCCGCTCGAAAACGATCAGCCGAGTGCAGCACCCTTGTGGGCAAGAGCTCGCGAAATTCCTCCAAGCAGCGGATAGTTCAGGGTTGTTTGGTGTCCAGTGTGTGAACACGCAAACAGATATTGACAGAGAGTGCCTCTGACTCCCACCATTCACAATCGGAAACAAAAATTTGGACCACAACGTGTGATGCAGCAGCCGCTCGAAAACGATCAGCCGAGTGCACCACCCGTGTGGGCAAGAGCTCGCGAAATTCCTCCAAGCAGCGGATAGTTCAGGGTTGTTTGGTGTCCAGTGTGTGAACACGCAAACAGATAGTGACAGAGAGTGCCTCTGACTCCCACCATTCACAATCGGAAACAAAAATTTGGACCACAACGTGTGATGCAGCAGCCGCTCGAAAACGATCAGCCGAGTGCAGCACCCGTATGGGCAAGAGCTCGCGAAATTCCTCCAAGCAGCGGATAGTTCAGGGTTGTTTGGTGTCCAGTGTGTGAACACGCAAACAGATATTGACAGAGAGTGCCTCTGACTCCCACCATTCACAATCGGAAACAAAAATTTGGACCACAACGTGTGATGCAGCAGCCGCTCGAAAACGATCAGCCGAGTGCACCACCCGTGTGGACAAGAGCTCGCGAAATTCCTCCAAGCAGCGGATAGTTCAGGGTTGTTTGGTGTCCAGTGTGTGAACACGCAAACAGATAGTGACAGAGAGTGCCTCTGACTCCCACCATTCACAATCGGAAACAAAAATTTGGACCACAACGTGTGATGCAGCAGCCGCTCGAAAACGATCAGCCGAGTGCAGCACCCGTATGGGCAAGAGCTCGCGAAATCCTCCAAGCAGCGGATA
>NW_901203.1:0-915 GCF_000209065.1 Trypanosoma cruzi | reverse complement strand
AACAGATATTGACAGAGAGTGCCTCTGACTCCCACCATTCATAATTGGAAACAAAAATCTGGACCACAACGTGTGATGCAGCGGCCTCTCGAAAACGATCAGCCGAGTGCAGCACCCTTGTGGGCAACAGCTCGCGAAATTCCTCCAAGCAGCGGATAGTTCAGGGTTGTTTGGTGTCCAGTGTGTGAACACGCAAACAGATATTGACAGAGAGTGCCTCTGACTCCCACCATTCATAATTGGAAACAAAAATTCAGACCACAACGTGTGATGCAGCGGCCTCTCGAAAACGATCAGCCGAGTGCAGCACCCTTGTGGGCAACAGCTCGCGAAATTCCTCCAAGCAGCGGATAGTTCAGGGTTGTTTGGTGTCCAGTGTGTGAACACGCAAACAGATATTGACAGAGAGTGCCTCTGACTCCCACCATTCACAATCGGAAACAAAAATTCAGACCACAACGTGTGATGCAGCGGCCTCTCGAAAACGATCAGCCGAGTGCAGCACCCGTGTGGGCAAGAGCTCGCGAAATTCCTCCAAGCAGCGGATAGTTCAGGGTTGTTTGGTGTCCAGTGTGTGAACACGCAAACAGATATTGACAGAGAGTGCCTCTGACTCCCACCATTGACAATTGGAAACAAAAATTTGGACCACAACGTGTGATGCAGCAGCCGCTCGAAAACGATCAGCCGAGTGCAGCACCCGTGTGGGCAAGAGCTCGCGAAATTCCTCCAAGCAGCGGATAGTTCAGGGTTGTTTGGTGTCCAGTGTGTGAACACGCAAACAGATATTGACAGAGAGTGCCTCTGACTCCCACCATTCATAATTGGAAACAAAAATTCAGACCACAACGTGTGATGCAGCGGCCTCTCGAAAACGATCAGCCGAGTGCAGCACCCTTTGGGCAACAGCTCGCG
>NW_901202.1:0-915 GCF_000209065.1 Trypanosoma cruzi | reverse complement strand
CTTCTTTTTCCCAATTCCCCTATGGCCTGCGAAATTCATGCACCACAGCAGACACAGAGCGGTGTGGTGTTAGCACGGAGAGTACGATATTCACCGAGACTGTTTCCACGGCAGCGTGCGTCTATGCGCCTTCTCGTCGAATCGTGGAAGCACGCGAGCACACGTCGACGGTTCTGCATCACCTGGCGACTCACATCGTGGACGTGCTCTTTTTTCTCGCCCGCAGCACCGAGTAGCGCACACACGGATGCAGCTTGCCTTTGGCCACTGCGACATACCCAAGAACGAGGCATGTGATGCATAAGCCGAGGAGGCGTCCGACCTCGCACAGCTCAGAGACACATGGAGCACCGGCATCGTTTTCATTGGCCGAGGGTATTATTTGTGCCCGACGGCTCAGGCCAGAAGCTTGCCGCTCCACTGTATCAGGCGACTGGGAACCCACGCGCACGGACGCCACCCTCACTCGTGGGGAAGAGGCTGCACTGGAGCGCCTCCGCACCGGAGTTTCCCACACAATACGGATGGCTGCTACGACCACTGCAACCCGCCATCCCACGCACATGCCGTTGGTGCGGCGCGGATGCCGCACAGCAGGCACGCAAAGAACTTTGCACGGAAACGCCTCCTCCTCCCGCTGGACCCACCCCGCCACGATCCGATGCCCGGCAGGCTGCCCGGTGTGCGGCAAGCATTGCAGTTGCTGCACTGGTGTCGTGACGCACATGGTTAACGCCCATGGCATTACGCGCTCTACCAGGCGCTGTGGAAAGTTAACTTTCCCGGTGAGTCGGAACCGCCAGAAATCCCACCGGAACCACCGCCCAGCACCTGAGCGAGGACGAGAGCGAGAGACGGCACACCGATCGCTCCTCCGCCGCAGACTGCACGGCCCAGGCCGAAGCCACTCCCATG
>NW_901201.1:0-915 GCF_000209065.1 Trypanosoma cruzi | reverse complement strand
AGAAGAAGAAAGAACAAAAAACAAATATATAAATATAAATAAGTTAGGGGCTCACTACTGTCGCCTTTTTCCTTCTTATCCACCTTCTTTCCGTGCGCGTAGATTTTTATTTATATAAATTCTTTACCCCTCCCACTCCCCCACCCCCCCCACCCCTTCTTCTCGTTCCTCTTTCTCTCCCTTTTCCGGCGTGTATTTCTGAGTACCAGATATGGATCTCCACTTTCGGGTGTTGGGGCTCCCGCGTGGCTGCGACGAGGCGGCATTGAAGAAGGCGTACCATCAAAAGGCCCTGGCGCTGCACCCGGACCGTAACCCAGGCGGTACCGAGCAGTTTAAAAGGGTCAATGAGGCGTATGAGGCCCTCTGTGTACACTTTCGCCGTAATGGCGGACGTGACTCGGCGAATGTAAGTACGGCAACAGGCGTCGGTGCCGGCAGACCTGGCGCATGTCCCACAGCGGCCTTTTTTACCTTTAAGACGCATTACACCAATGCAGGATCCGGCTTTAAGTACGCGAGGCATCAACACACCACGGAGGAAACAACCCCATTCTTTACAGAGGAAGAACTTTTTGGTTCCCCGCCAGGAGGTTTTACATTTGACAAGCGTTATTCAAGGGCAAAGTGCTTTACTCAGACCGGTAACAGAAAAGCAAACAATAACAATAGTAGTGATGATTACAACAATAACAGCAATAATAACAAGAACGAATTTAACGCCGGAAATTATGGAGGAGGTACTCGATTTGGAACCTCCCAAATGTATGAGAGAGCAGATGAACGCTGGCGCCGTGCTCACGGTGATCGCGTGCCGGTTAGTGGTTATTCCACGCAGAACGGTGCTGCCCCGCCACCAACATTTCCCTCGGAATACCAACAAAACCGACAACAACCCCAACAGGCGCCGAGAAC
>NW_901200.1:0-915 GCF_000209065.1 Trypanosoma cruzi | reverse complement strand
GGGAAACAAATGCGCTTTTATGGTGAGGGCACGGCCTGCCTCACATTGCACCCAGTGTGCCCAATACCGCAGCAAAGTCCTGCAGAAGCAAACCGCACGCTTGCTGGCGTCCATGGATGCGCAATCGTGCCGGAGCTCCACACTGCGCCGCACTCAGTCTCCCGCCACAACGCCGTAGATGGTGGCACCTGTGCCGAACACCACCATGACGACACCGGCAAAGAGCAGCGCGTATGTGATGGTGTAGTGCGCCCATCCAACTGACCGCAGCGACCAGTTGCCACCGTACATCATGAAAATGGAGGGAAGAAGAAAAGCCATTGCACCTCCACAGAATGAGCCAATGAAGCCAAACACCATGTTGATACTGGGGATGAACAGGCCGAAGAGCAGTGCAGCAACGGCAAGACTGACGACGACGACGCAGTGCTTCCAGAATGGCAGCTTGTCGGGGTCCCACCCAACACTGTGGTACAGGGAGTTGCGGGTGGCCATGGAGATGAGCGGGAAGGAGGCGCAAAGCTTCACCAACAAACCAATGTATGCCACCATCACCTCCGGCTCCTTGACTGGGTCGTACAGGAGTATAGCGGAAACGGTCGCACGATTGCCGAAGTCAAGGTAGCCGAACACTGCCGTTGAGCCGTATACAATGAAGCACAGAAGCATTGCGATGGCAGAGCACAGAGTGAAGCGGCTCGCACTGCGATCTGACATGTCCCAATACACCTCGAACGAGTTGATATGGCACACAAAGGCAAACATGAAGACACCTAGTCCGTCCAGCGCCCTGTTGCCAGTGCCAAACAGGTGGATGCCTTCGTCGGTGATCCTGCCGGTGAAATGTAAGTTTTTCGCGTTTTCTGACAGTCCGTTCATGCCAGAGTGGACAATGATCATCACCACAAAGTAGAT
>NW_901199.1:0-915 GCF_000209065.1 Trypanosoma cruzi | reverse complement strand
GAAAACGATCCGCCGACTGCAGCACCCCTGTGGGCAAGGTCTCGCGAAATACCTCCAAGCAGCGGATAGTTCAGGGTTGTTTGGTGTCCAGTGTGTGAACACGCAAACAGATAGTGACAGAGAGTGTCTCTGACCACCACCATTCATAATTCGAAACAAAAATTTAGACCACAGCGTGTGGTGCAGCAGCCGCTCGAAAACGATCCGCCGACTGCAGCACCCTTGTGGGCAAGATCTCGCGACATTCCTCCAAGCAGCGGATAGTTCAGGGTTGTTTGGCGTCCAGTGTGTGAACACGCAAACAGATAGTGAAAGAGTGTCTCTGACTCCCACCATTCATAATTCGAAACAAAAACATAGACCACAGCGTGTGGTGCAGCGGCCGCTCGAAAACGATCCGCCGACTGCAGCACCCCTGTGGGCAAGGTCTCGCGAAATACCTCCAAGCAGCGGATAGTTCAGGGTTGTTTGGTGTCCAGTGTGTGAACACGCAAACAGATAGTGACAGAGTGTCTCTGACTCCCACCATTCATAATTCGAAACAAAAACATAGACCACAGCGTGTGGTGCAGCGGCCGCTCGAAAACGATCCGCCGACTGCAGCACCCTTGTGGGCAAGGTCTCGCGAAATACCTCCAAGCAGCGGATAGTTCAGGGTTGTTTGGTGTCCAGTGTGTGAACACGCAAACAGACATTGAAAGAGAGTGTCTCTGACCACCACCATTCATAATTCGAAACAAAAATTTAGACCACAGCGTGTGGTGCAGCAGCCGCTCGAAAACGATTATCCGACTGCAGCACCCTTGTGGGCAAGATCTCGCGACATTCCTCCAAGCAGCGGATAGTTCAGGGTTGTTTGGTGTCCAGTGTGTGAACACGCAAACAGATAGTGACAGAGTGTCTCTGACTCCCACC
>NW_901198.1:0-915 GCF_000209065.1 Trypanosoma cruzi | reverse complement strand
TTCGCGAGATCTTGCCCACAGTGGTGCTGCAGTCGGCGGATCGTTTCCGAGCGGCTGCTGCACCACATGCTGTGGTCTAAATTTTTGTTGCGAATTATGAATGGTGGTAGTCAGAGACACTCTCTTTCAATGTCTGTTTGCGTGTTCACACTCCGGACACCAAACAACCCTGAACTATCCGCTGCTTGGAGGAACTTCGCGAGATCTTGCCCACAGTGGTGCTGCAGTCGGCGGATCGTTTTCGAGCGGCTGCTGCACCACATGCTGTGGTCTAAATTTTTGTTGCGAATTATGAATGGTGGGAGTCAGAGACACTCTCTTTCAATGTCTGTTTGCGTGTTCACACTCTGGACACCAAACAACCCTGAACTATCCGCTGCTTGGAGGAATTTCGCGAGATCTTGCCCACAGTGGTGCTGCAGTCGGCGGATCGTTTTCGAGCGGCTGCTGCACCACATGCTGTGGTCTAAATTTTTGTTGCGAATTATGAATGGTGGTGGTCAGAGACACTCTCTTTCAATGTCTTTTTGCGTGTTCACACTCCGGACACCAAACAACCCTGAATTATCCGCTGCTTGGAGGAATTTCGCGAGATCTTGCCCACAGTGGTGCTGCAGTCGGCGGATCGTTTTCGAGCGGCTGCTGCACCACATGCTGTGGTCTAAATTTTTGTTGCGAATTATGAATGGTGGTGGTCAGAGACACTCTCTTTCAATGTCTGTTTGCGTGTTCACACTCCGGACACCAAACAACCCTGAACTATCCGCTGCTTGGAGGAACTTCGCGAGATCTTGCCCACAGTGGTGCTGCAGTCGGCGGATCGTTTTCGAGCGGCTGCTGCACCACATGCTGTGGTCTAAATTTTTGTTGCGAATTATGAATGGTGGTGGTCAGAGACACTCTCTTTCAATGTCT
>NW_901197.1:0-915 GCF_000209065.1 Trypanosoma cruzi | reverse complement strand
GTCCGCAGTGCGGCATCGTACCGCAAAACCACCTTGTGGCTGCACGCCTCTTCCGCGGCAATAATCTCCCCAATGGCTACGATAGCCGCATTTACATCCGCCTCGCCACCAAAAACAAAGCCACAGCCATTCTCTACCCCGTCAATGCAGACGGCAACCCCAAAGTCTACCTGCAGCTGCGCCAGCGTCGCCCCACCTTTCCCCACGAGCGCCATTTTCAGTTCCGGGGGATATGCAAATGTGCGAAACGGCAGCTGCTTCCGTAAATCGGCAAGGCATTTGTCGTCCGCTTGCATTTCCGCAACCAGCGCATCATGTTCCTTTTGTAGTGAGTCCATTTCGTTACTAGCCGGGCGCTTCTCCTTTCGCCTTCGAAGTGCCTCCGCAAGCTCCTGCTGAACCTTCGCCAGCTCGCTGCGTACTGCATCAAACTGCACCTCGCGTTTGGCGGGGTCCTCATTGAGTGCTTGTAGGTGTTCCTTCAGTGTCTTTTTCGCCTCCTCCTTTTCTTGTCGCTCCGCCGTCCTCGCCTCAATTTCTGCGCGGCACTTCTCCACACGGAGATCCTGTGCCAAGACACGAGCATCCAAGGCAGCGATTTCCTGCCGCTCCTGCCTCGCTCGCGCTGCTTGCGTTCGTCTGCTTAAATTCACTGCAGTGTTACAATTTTCATCACCTGCCTTCGCCAGCTCCCGCTCGAGGCGGTGCAGCTCCTTCTCCGCCTGCTCCACCGTCGCAAAGCGCATGCGACCCACGCGCGCCTCGCGCTCCTCACGCACGCGTTTGAGTTCACACATTTCGCTCTCCAGCAGGACTTCCGCATCTCGTGCAGCCTGCGCAAGTGTGCTGATGTCGTGCTCCAGCACCCGAAGATCCCGCCGTAAGTTTGACAACTCAAACTGCAGCGACTTGAGC
>NW_901196.1:0-915 GCF_000209065.1 Trypanosoma cruzi | reverse complement strand
ATTATACGGGTTGTTATTTGTATTGTCATTGCGACGGCACTTGTGCCGTTGAGGGCACCACGGTTGCCTCTGCCATTTTTGTTGCTGCTGCCGCCTGTGTGCGTGTCCTTGTACTGCCGGCTTCCTTTCCTCCTTTCTCCCCCGCTCCTCCGTCCTGTGCCACGGAGCACGCCAGAGTCAATCAAGGTCGAGAGCTAACTTTTAAAAAACAGCAGGAAAGAAGAAGAAAATGACGTACGAGGGAGCCATCGGCATCGATCTCGGCACAACTTACTCGTGCGTTGGTGTTTGGCAGAACGAGCGCGTGGAGATCATTGCGAACGATCAGGGCAACCGCACAACGCCGTCGTACGTGGCGTTCACCGACACGGAGCGTCTGATCGGTGATGCCGCGAAGAACCAGGTTGCGATGAACCCGACGAACACCGTCTTCGACGCGAAGCGCCTCATTGGGCGGAAGTTCAGCGACCCCGTTGTGCAGTCGGACATGAAGCACTGGCCCTTCAAGGTCATCACGAAGGGCGACGACAAGCCGGTGATCCAGGTGCAGTTCCGCGGCGAGACAAAGACGTTCAACCCGGAGGAGGTGAGCTCGATGGTGCTGTCAAAGATGAAGGAGATTGCGGAGTCGTACCTGGGCAAGCAGGTGAAGAAGGCCGTGGTGACTGTGCCCGCGTACTTCAACGACTCCCAGCGGCAGGCGACGAAGGATGCCGGCACGATCGCGGGGATGGAGGTGCTGCGCATCATCAATGAGCCGACAGCTGCCGCCATTGCGTATGGCCTGGACAAAGTGGAGGACGGCAAGGAGCGCAATGTGCTCATCTTTGACCTTGGCGGCGGCACGTTTGATGTCACGCTGCTGACGATCGACGGTGGCATCTTTGAGGTGAAGGCGACGAACGGCGACACGCA
>NW_901195.1:0-915 GCF_000209065.1 Trypanosoma cruzi | reverse complement strand
CTGCTGCTGCAGTGCCGGAAGATGGCGGCCGACATGGAGGCGCTGCGCAGGAGCGAGCAGCGCTACCGCGCGCTTGTGGGCGACGACGATGCGGGTGACCGCTGTGCGGACCGCGAGGACCCTTCGACGCGCGCGCAGTGCCTGCACGGTATCGAGTCTGCGCTGGCCGCCCTTGGCGTGGAGGAGAGTGAGGAGCCAGCGGCAGCGGCCATCATGAGAGCGGCCGAGGAGGCGAGAGCACGTGAAGAGGAACTGCACGACAGACTGGACGAGAGCGCAGCGCGCGGACGGGCGCTGGAGTCGAAGCTGAGCGAGCTGACGCGGGTCGCGGACAGCCTGCAGCGTGCGCTGGACGGCAGCGTGCTTGCCGTTGAGGACGAGGAGGACGCGAGCGCCGCTGGGGACCGCGCGGTGGAGGTGCTGAAACGCCTGTACGAGGACTCGGTCACCGTCTCGGCGGTAATGGGCGGCGCGATGCAGTGGAAACTGGAAGACGCCGAGGCCGAGCCTCTGCTGCTGCAGTGCCGGAAGATGGCGGGCGACATGGAGGCGCTGCGCAGGAGCGAGCAGCGCTACCGCGCGCTTGTGGGCGACGACGATGCGGGTGACCGCTGTGCGGACCGCGAGGACCCTTCGACGCGCGCGCAGTGCCTGCACGGTATCGAGTCTGCGCTGGCCGCCCTTGGCGTGGAGGAGAGTGAGGAGCCAGCGGCAGCGGCCATCATGAGAGCGGCCGAGGAGGCGAGAGCACGTGAAGAGGAACTGCACGACAGACTGGACGAGAGCGCAGCGCGCGGACGGGCGCTGGAGTCGAAGCTGAGCGAGCTGACGCGGGTCGCGGACAGCCTGCAGCGTGCGCTGGACGGCAGCGTGCTTGCCGTTGAGGACGAGGAGGACGCGAGCGCCGCTGGGGAC
>NW_901194.1:0-915 GCF_000209065.1 Trypanosoma cruzi | reverse complement strand
ACCGACATTGAAAGAGAGTGTCTCTGACCACCACCATTCATAATTCGAAACAAAAATTTAGACCACAGCGTGTGGTGCAGCAGCCACTCGAAAACGATCCGCCGACTGCAGCACCCTTGTGGGCAAGATCTCGCGAAATTCCTCCAAGCAGCGGATAGTTCCGGGTTGTTTGGCGTCCAGTGTGTGAACATGCAAACAGACATTGAAAGAGAGTGCCTCTGACCACCACCATTCATAATTCGAAACAAAAATTTAGACCACAGCGTGTGGTGCAGCAGCCACTCGAAAACGATCCGGCGAGTGCAGCACCCCTGTGGGCAAGATCTCGCGACATTCCTCCAAGCAGCGGATAGTTCCGGGTTGTTTGGCGTCCAGTGTGTGAACACGCAAACAGACATTGAAAGAGAGTGTCTCTGACCACCACCATTCATAATTCGAAACAGAAATTTAGACCACAGCGTGTGGTGCAGCAGCCACTCGAAAACGATCCGCCGAGTGCAGCACCCTTGTGGGCAAGATCTCGCGAAACTCCTCCAAGCAGCGGATGGTTCAGGGTTGTTTGGCGTCCAGTGTGTGAACACGCAAACAGACATTGAAAGAGAGTGTCTCTGACCACCACCATTCATAATTCGAAACAGAAATTTAGACCACAACGTGCGGTGCAGCGGCCGCTCGAAAACGATCCGCCGAGTGCAGCACCCCTGTGGGCAAGATCTCGCGACATTCCTCCAAGCAGCGGATAGTTCCGGGTTGTTTGGCGTCCAGTGTGTGAACACGCAAACAGACATTGACAGAGAGTGTCTCTGACCACCACCATTCATAATTCGAAACAAAAATTTAGACCACAGCGTGTGGTGCAGCGGCCGCTCGAAAACGATCCGCCGAGTGCAGCACCCCTGTGGGCAGGAGCTCGCG
>NW_901193.1:0-915 GCF_000209065.1 Trypanosoma cruzi | reverse complement strand
TGACTGGTGGGCGGACGGTGGTGGTGGACGGCGCCGTGCTGGAGCTTGTCGGTGGCGGTGTCGCGCTGGACGCGGCTGTGCTCGGTGGCGACTATGCGTTGTACGCGAGTGCGCGCGTGGTTGCGTCGGGAGGCGCCGTGCTGCGCGTGTCGGGGAGCCAGGTGTACGCCGCGCATGGGTTGGTGTTCGACAACGGTGTGGAGGCCAACGTGTCCGCCGTCGTGGTGAGCGACAACGCCGGTGCGCTGACGGATGGCGCGCTGCTGGTGCTGCGGGGGTCGGCGTCGTTTGCGTCCGGGTCGTGGCTGTCGGTGCGCGGCAACAGCATCAGCGGCAGGCTCCTGTCGGTGCCGTCGTACCCGCGCAGTGCGGACCTCGTGCAGAGCACGCTGACGCTATACGGGAACGCCGGCAGCGGGCCCGTCGTGATGGACGGCACCGTTGCGCTTGGGGGCGCCGGCCGACGATTCGTCGTGGGGTGCCTGACGCTCAACGGGCAGGCGCTGCGGCCGATGGACTACAGGTCTGCCGGCATCATCGGGGAATTCCGCCCCGTGGCGTGTGGCGTGTGCGACGCCGACGTGCACTGCTTTGCTGCTGCGACGAGGGCGATGTCGGGGTCGTGCAGCTGCCGCTGTGCTGAGGGCGGGTACGGGCGCGACTGCCTGCCGGTGTACCTGCCGCACGTGGATGGGTGCAACCGCACGCCCGGCATGCCGCTGATGAGCCACACGGCGACGCTGACGGAGACGCGCAGCCTGAGACCAAAGTGGACGGCGACACCTACACCGAGCCTGAGCACGGCGCGCTACAGTCCGACGCATTACGGGACGACGGAGACCCTGCAGGTGACGGAAAACCGGTGTCGCCCCACGCGGACCCCAACGGCGTCGGTGAGCAGCACGCTGTTGGTTG
>NW_901192.1:0-915 GCF_000209065.1 Trypanosoma cruzi | reverse complement strand
GTGCCACGCCCACACCCGCCGCAGCATCCTCGACACTGCTCACGTACCTGGTATTTTCCTTGTACTCGGAGGAGCCGTGCTGCCTCAAACCCCCTTTTCGCTTCACGCTCTTCATACTGGTGGCACTACCCTGGCGAGGCGATAATTCCCGCTGCACCTGCGACTCTCTCAGCTGTGCCTCACACTCGCCCAAAAGGTTCTTGAAGACCAGAAAACAGGCATGCATCTCCCGCACAGAACCCACACGCACCTGTGGTGTTGAGCCAGAAACAAAAGCCATGACCAGCTCCCGCGCATTTTGGATTTCATCGGCTTCCAGGGGCGCGGTAGGGACCGCCCCACGACCAGCCAGTTGATCCTGCATACGTAACTCGGACTTTAGGCTGGTCACCTGCCTCCGGAGCATCCTGATTTGTGCCTCTGGGTCCGTGGAGGTGTTCACAGCGGGATGTGACTCAATCCTCACCAGACGCTTGGCGAAGTTTAACGTTGCTAAGGTCAACTCTTTATGACGATCCTCGGGCCATATGTTTGCAATGAGGGTCGTTCTGCTGGTGCCACCAATAGAGTCCTTCAGTAACATGGTAAGTTTGCTTTGGCGGTACGGCACGTGGCGAGGCTGAGGGCCAGAGAGTGCCAGGACGACCTGTTCAAACATCATAATGGAGCGATTGATGATCTTTGCCTCTTGCCTCGCAGCCTCGTCTGCCAGCGGGGCGGGTCGCTGAATCCCGGCCAAATCCACAAAATTAAATCGAGAATGATGGACGAGAGCGTCACTGTCTACCAGACTCTTGCTCAATACATGAAACGTCAGTACGGCATGCGAGTATGAGCTCTGCGGGCTGAATGAGTTCGGCCTACTCATGCGTCGCTGCAGGCCCTCAAACATAGCCGCCAGGGCCTCGCCTTCAT
>NW_901191.1:0-915 GCF_000209065.1 Trypanosoma cruzi | reverse complement strand
TTGATAATGGCGCATACCAGCTTGGTGAAGGGCGCCTCCTCACTGCCCTCAAACGACGGCGTTTCGTTCCGCGGCGTGATAACAATTTCAGCGTCCTCAAACTCCGCCTTCATGGCCGGGAGAAGCTGCGTCTCCACGTAAGACCGCACCTGCTGCATCATCTTGGAGACAGTCTCGTTGGGAAGCGCTCGAAACTCGAAGAGGAACTCGCACTCCGCGGGCACGGTGTTCGAGGCGTTGCCGCCACTGATGAGGTTCGTCGACAGCGTTGAGAACGGCACCTCGAAGTCATGCCGGGTGCCGTTCCGGCGGTACTCCTCCGCAATCTCGCGCAGCTTCGTAATGAGTTTTGTGGCGTAGTCGATGGCGTTGCAGCTTTCACCCGTCAGCGCGAGCGACGAATGCGCCGCCTTGCCCCGCACACGCACCCAAAAGTGGGAGCCGCCCTTGTGAGCAATCACCACAGTCATGCCGGTCGGCTCCCCAATGATGCAGCCTTCCGCCCTGACGTCGTGGTCCCGCGCAAACTCCGCCAGCTCCATGCCGCCGAGACAGCCCACCTCCTCGTCGTACGACCACGCAAAGTGGATCGGCTTCGCGCGCTTCATCTTGAGGAGCTCGGAGGCCAGAGACATGCACACGGCAACAAAGCCCTTCATGTCGGACGTGCCGCGACCGTACAGTTTCCCATCCCGCTCCGTCAGCGTAAACGGATCGCTGTCCCACTTCTGCCCGTCCACCGGGACCACGTCCGTGTGGCCGGAGAGAATGATGCCGCCCTTCGTCACGCCGCCGTCGCCCGGCAGCGTCGCCCACAGGTTTGCCTTGTTCCTCTCGGCGTTGTGTAGCAGGGTGCACTTGACACCAAGCCCCTCCAGGTAGTCCTTGCAGTAGTGGATGAGCTCAAGGTTCGAG
>NW_901190.1:0-915 GCF_000209065.1 Trypanosoma cruzi | reverse complement strand
GCCGCTGGTGGTCAGGAGACACTGACCGGTCGGTAACGTCACGTTCTCGCACCCGACAATGCACGCGGCGTCAGTGCAGGACATCTGCACAAAGTACGATGGGGACGGTCCTGGGGCACTTGTGGTCGTTGTGGTGGTTGGCTCGGGAGTGGGTCCGGGGCCACCGACCACCGCGGAGCTCGCCTCCTCCTTGACAAGGCACTGGTTCGAGCCCTTTGCAATGCGGATGTAGCCATCCTCGCCCCACTGCGCGGTCCACGAGTTCTTGATGATCCAGTACGGCACTGCGGCGCTGTCATTGTAGCCGACGAGAAGAACGCCGTGATCCAGCTGCTCGGAGACGCAGCTCGTCATAACGCCGCCCGTGTAGGTCATCCAGCTGCTGGCGTCGACGGCAACGGCAACCGGGCCATTGACTGCAAGCCATGCGGCTATTTGGGCCTCGTCCTGCGGTAATTCAACGTGACCGGTAATCGTGGCACCCACCGTGTGGCCTGACGTCGTGCACGGCGGCGATATCCCCTCGCCCGACGCATAAGGGTAGCTGTCCTCCGTGTACACGGCGCCGTTATTCTCCTGCACAATCCACTCAAAGGCGTTGTTCATCAGGCCACCACCGCAGCCAGAGTCCGTTTTATCGCACGACACGAGCATCTGCTCCGACAGGTTCGTCAGCGGGTGGCCGGCGAGAAACCACTGGCACTCAACGTTGCCAATGGCGGAGAAGGCCCAGCACGAGCCGCATTGGCCCTGGTCCTTGACGGCTGTCACGGCGCCTCTCGCACGCCAATCCACTGCCGCGGGCGCACCAACAACCTCCACGTTCACCGGCACTCTCGCGCGCTCCTGTGCCGCCGCAAAGTGCGCCGCGCCGTTGTGGTAGCGGGACCGGAATCCTCGCGCGGAGTCCGAGAA
>NW_901189.1:0-915 GCF_000209065.1 Trypanosoma cruzi | reverse complement strand
CGCTCGAAAACGATCCGCCGAGTGCAGCACCCCTGTGGGCAAGAGCTCGCGAAATTCCTCCAAGCAGCGGATAGTTCCGGGTTGTTTGGTGTTCAGTGTGTGAACACGCAAACAGACATTGAAAGAGAGTGTCTCTGACCACCACCATTCATAATTCGAAACAAAAATTTAGACCACAACGTGTGGTGCAGCAGCCGCTCGAAAACGATCCGCCGAGTGCAGCACCCCTGTGGGCAAGATCTCGTGACATTCCTCCAAGCAGCGGATAGTTCCGGGTTGTTTGGCGTTCAGTGTGTGAACACGCAAACAGACAGTGAAAGAGAGTGTCTCTGACCACCACCATTCATAATTCGAAACAAAAATTTAGACCACAGCGTGTGGTGCAGCAGCCGCTCGAAAACGATCCGCCGAGTGCAGCACCCTTGTGGGCAAGATCTCGTGACATTCCTCCAAGCAGCGGATAGTTCAGGGTTGTTTGGCGTCCAGTGTGTGAACACGCAAACAGATAGTGAAAGAGAGTGTCTCAGACTCCCACCATTCATAATTCGAAACAAAAATTTAGACCACAGCGTGTGGTGCAGCAGCCACTCGAAAACGATTATCCGACTGCAGCACCCTTGTGGGCAAGATCTCGTGACATTCCTCCAAGCAGCGGATAGTTCAGGGTTGTTTGGCGTCCAGTGTGTGAACACGCAAACAGACAGTGAAAGAGAGTGTCTCTGACCACCACCATTCATAATTCGAAACAAAAATTTAGACCACAGCGTGTGGTGCAGCAGCCGCTCGAAAACGATCCGCCGAGTGCAGCACCCTTGTGGGCAAGATCTCGCGACATTCCTCCAAGCAGCGGATAGTTCAGGGTTGTTTGGCGTCCCAGTGTGTGAACACGCAAACAGATAGTGAAAGAGAGTGTCT
>NW_901188.1:0-915 GCF_000209065.1 Trypanosoma cruzi | reverse complement strand
GTGTCTCTGACTCCCCCATTTTAATTGGAAACAAAATTTGGGCCACAACGTGTGATGCAGCAGCCGCTCGAAAACGATCAGCCGAGTGCAGCACCCTCGTGGGCAAGAGCTCGCGAAATTCCTCCAAGCAGCGGATAGTTCAGGGTTGTTTGGTGTCCAGTGTGTGAACACGCAAACAGATAGTGACAGAGAGTGCCTCTGACTCCCACCATTCATAATTGGAAACAAAAATTTGGGCCACAACGTGTGATGCAGCGACCGCTCGAAAACGATCAGCCGAGTGCAGCACCCTCGTGGGCAAGAGCTCGCGAAATTCCTCCAAGCAGCGGATAGTTCAGGGTTGTTTGGTGTCCAGTGCACGAACACGCAAACAGATAGTGACAGAGAGTGCCTCTGACTCTCACCATTCATAATTGGAAACAAAAATTTGGGCCACAACGTGTGATGCAGCGACCGCTCGAAAACGATCAGCCGAGTGCAGCACCCTCGTGGGCAAGAGCTCGCGAAATTCCTCCAAGCAGCGGATAGTTCAGGGTTGTTTGGTGTCCAGTGTGTGAACACGCAAACAGATAGTGACAGAGAGTGCCTCTGACTCCCACCATTCATAATTGGAAACAAAAATTTGGGCCACAACGTGTGATGCAGCGACCGCTCGAAAACGATCAGCCGAGTGCAGCACCCTCGTGGGCAAGAGCTCGCGAAATTCCTCCAAGCAGCGGATAGTTCAGGGTTGTTTGGTGTCCAGTGCACGAACACGCAAACAGATAGTGACAGAGAGTGCCTCTGACTCTCACATTCATAATTGGAAACAAAAATTGGGGCACAACGTGTGATGCAGCGACCGCTCGAAAACGATCAGCCGACTGCAGCACCCGTGTGGGCAAGAGCTCGCGAAATTCCTCCAGCAGCGGATAA
>NW_901187.1:0-915 GCF_000209065.1 Trypanosoma cruzi | reverse complement strand
TGACATCTCCCACTTCTACGTTGGCGGGTATAAAAGGAGTGATATGCCAACCATAAGCCACGTGACGGTGAATAATGTCCTTCTTTACAACCGTCAGCTGAATGCCGAGGAGATCAGGACCTTGTTCTTGAGCCAGGACCTGATTGGCACGGAAGCACACATGGGCAGCAGCAGCGACAGCAGTGCCCACAGTACGCCCTCAGCTCCCGGTGACAGCAGTGCCCACAGTACGCCCTCAGCTCCCGCTGACAACGGTGCCCACAGTACGCCCTCAACTCCCGCTGACAGCAGTGCCCACAGTACGCCCTCGACTCCCGGTGACAGCAGTGCCCACAGTACGCCCTCAACTCCCGCTGACAGCAGTGCCCACAGTACGCCCTCGACTCCCGGTGACAGCAGTGCCCACAGTACGCCCTCAACTCCCGCTGACAACGGTGCACACAGTACGCCCTCAGCTCCCGCTGACAGCAGTGCCCACAGTACGCCCTCAACTCCCGCTGACAGCAGTGCCCACGGTACGCCCTCGACTCCCGGTGACAGCAGTGCCCACAGTACGCCCTTGACTCCCGCTGACAGCAGTGCCCACGGTACGCCCTCAGCTCCCGCTGACAGCAGTGCCCACAGTACGCCCTCAACTCCCGCTGACAGCAGTGCCCACAGTACGCCCTCAACTCCCGCTGACAACAGTGCCCACAGTACGCCCTCGACTCCCGCTGGCCACGGTGCCACGGGTATGGTTTTGTTTTTTCCCCGATGGCGCTGCATTTTCGGCCTTTTCGGACGGAGGGCTTCTTTTGTGTGCGGGTGCTTTGCTGCTGCACGTGTTCGTTATGGCAGTTTTTTTCTGATGTAGTGGGAGAGTCTCCTGACAAATGTGGATAAATTCATAATTGTGCTGTGAACCGTTTGGGTAAA
>NW_901186.1:0-915 GCF_000209065.1 Trypanosoma cruzi | reverse complement strand
TCGACTAATAAATAAAAACAGTTCAACATGAGTTGCTTCGCACCTTGTCAAGTTCCACTTGGTCTTGTAGAAATCAATATGAAAAATTTATCGAGGTAGCCAAAAAAAAGCAATACTGCATAAGCTTTGATGATCATAATTTTGTTTTGAATTGTACAAAAGAAGTGCTATAAAAGGAAGAAAAACTCTTTTGAGTCAGCTACAAATACACAGAGAAACAAAAGAGCGAAAGTACCAGAATCATTCATATCCCAATCAATTCACATACATGGCAGAGAAAGCAATACAGCATACTATTAATTCGCTTTGCTAAACAGCCATATCGCTTTGAACATAAACACTAGTTGAGAGTGCTTTTGAATTGTGATTTCATTCACATTCTCTACCCTTAGAACATAATGGGAATTTAAGAAACAGTGTTCAATATCAGATTCATATTTTAAACTAATTAACTGCATCACACAAAGCAGTGATAATACCTTGAATCAACTATATCGTTGTGGCGTTAAAAACGGGGTTGCATTTGAGGCCATTGCTGTTGCTGTATCATATAATGACCTTGCTGCGGCATCATTTCTTGACCTGGCTGGATTATTATTCCCCCTGAAACGCGCATTACAAACATTGTAGTAAATTTTCCCCAAGAAATTAGGACATACACAGATTATCACCTTGAAAAGTCATTTTGAATATAGTTAACTGTAATTTATATATTAGCACTTAACCAGATCATCAGCAAAATAGTAAAATTCCCTATGATCGACTGGCCCTAACGATTTTTTTAAAACAGTTAATTAAGGGTTATGCCAAAAAAAAACGAAGTTCACTGACCGCTTTGTATTACTCGCCCGTTCTGATCCACATATGACATTTGTGGACGCATCTGTTGCATGATCGTGGGCCCTTGAGGTCCCA
>NW_901185.1:0-915 GCF_000209065.1 Trypanosoma cruzi | reverse complement strand
GCAATGAACATGATGCTTCTTGCTCTCTTTTTCCTCATGTCCAGCTACCCAGAAAACGTGGAGTTTGCGGCAACTCATGGATGCAGGCTAAATTATGCTTGCATGCTACAGAGGGCACAGACGAACGAGAGTAAAGCACTACTTTGTCTAATGCATGCTCTTGAGCAGTGCGGACACATGAGTTGTGTCAATGTTATCAGCTGAGAGTCTGTGAGTGCATAAAGAAAGAAAATTGTTTTTGGACAAGAAGGACGCATTTTTGATCTTCGCCATGCTAATTGTGATGATGATGATTTTGTTATTGTTGCTGTTGTCGCTGTTGCAGCAGCAGTTGTTTGAATGGCAGTGATTCCCATTTTGTTTGTTGTCTTGATTATTTTTATGGACGCTTTAAGATTTTTTAATTGTTTAAACCGAATTGTCGGAGTATATCTTTTTTTTTAGGTTCCCCCTCCCAACTGCCGCTGCTGCCGCCGCCCTATCTGTGAAGCGAAAATGTTTGTATAGGCAGATGTGCCTTGTTCTGGACTCCGCTCATTTATTATTATTATTTTGCGCTTTTCCTTCTTGGGAATTTTTCTATTTGCTGCAATTTTTGTGTGAAATTACCCTCTGATTGTTTGATGTGAGAGGGAAGGAGCATATTTAAGAACAGAGGATTAGTTCCTGCACGTTTTTGCGTTGGTGAGATGCTGCACGCGGCTGTGAAACCTAGTCTTCCAGCGTCAGGCGTCACACATTCTCTTGTCGGGCAATTTTCTGCCAGGCTTCCGGCAGGGGTGAGAGAGTTGATTCTGTTCAAGAAGAATAAACTTGAGCTTTGGCGTATTTCATGTGGCGAAGAGTGGGTGTCCTCCCTTACTTATGTCGCCAGCACACAGCTGAACGCACCACCGGTCTCCGTTGCCATCTGGC
>NW_901184.1:0-915 GCF_000209065.1 Trypanosoma cruzi | reverse complement strand
TCTAATTCGAAAAAAAATTTAGACCACAACGTGTGGTGCAGCAGCCACTCGAAAACGATCCGCCGAGTGCAGCACCCTTGTGGGCAGGAGCTCGCGAAATTCCTCCAAGCAGCGGATAGTTCAGGGTTGTTTGGTGTCCAGTGTGTGCACACGCAAACATACATTGAAAGAGAGTGTCTCTGACTCCCGCCATTCATAATTCAAAACAAAAATTTAGACCACAACGTGTGGTGCAGCAGCCGCTCGAAAACGATCCGCCGAGTGCAGCACCATTGTGGGCAAGAGCTCGCGAAATTCCTCCAAGCAGCGGATAGTTCAGGGTTGTTTGGTGTCCAGTGTGTGAACACGCAAACATACATTGAAAGAGAGTGTCTCTGACTCCCGCCATTCATAATTCAAAACAAAAATTTAGACCACAACGTGTGGTGCAGCAGCCGCTCGAAAACGATCCGCCGAGTGCAGCACCATTGTGGGCAAGAGCTCGCGAAATTCCTCCAAGCAGCGGATAATTCAGGGTTGTTTGGTGTCCAGTGTGTGAACACGCAAACATACATTGAAAGAGAGTGTCTCTGACTCCCGCCATTCATAATTCGAAACAAAAACATAGACCACAACGTGTGGTGCAGCAGCCGCTCGAAAACGATCCGCCGAGTGCAGCACCCTTGTGGGCAAGAGCTCGCGAAATTCCTCCAAGCAGCGGATAATTCCGGGTTGTTTGGTGTCCAGTGTGTGAACACGCAAACATACATTGAAAGAGAGTGTCTCTGACTCCCGCCATTCATAATTCAAAACAAAAACTTAGAGCACAGCGTGTGGTGCAGCAGCCGCTCGAAAACGATCCGCCGACTGCAGCACCATTGTGGGCAAGAGCTCGCGAAATTCCTCCAAGCAGCGAATAGTTCAGGGTTGGTTTGG
>NW_901183.1:0-915 GCF_000209065.1 Trypanosoma cruzi | reverse complement strand
TGCTGGTTGTCGTGTGGTGTTCACCCGCCGTAGCCATCCGCAGCCCAACCAGCGTCTTCGGATTTGACTTCACAAAGAAAAAGGCGTCCACCAACGGAAAGTTTTGAGCCTCCGGTTTGTACAGCACCCGATACTCTATATTAATCTTCTTTTTAAATTTTTCCAGTAACGGTAAAATACAGGGCTTGAGAGGGCGCTCATGTGGACGTGATTCCAGCGCACAGCGGTGTGGCGGAGCATCTTCTTGCAGTTTCAGCTCCCTGAGTTTCGGTATTATTGCACTTACAAAGGCCCCGCTAAAAAAAGTAAACACGGAATGCTTTTCAAGGGGTTTTGATAAGAGATCGTCCCTGATGGCCAATACGAGTAAAATAAAATTATTCGGCGCCATTAACTCCGCCAACTTGCATGTCACCAAATTTCCGAGATAAGGAGACATCAGTGTATTTAAAGGCAATTCTAATTTGCTTCCTCCTCGTACTCGTACGACCTTTACAACTTTGTGAGAGATGTGGCTATCATCGCACACTTCATTAGTCCCCAAAATAGAGTAATAGTGGGTAGCAAAAAGGTTCATTGTTTTAACTCTACTTTCGCACGAGACAAGCCGAGATTTGTATTCGCTGTCATCAAAGATGTAGCGAAGAAGTGGTCCCACTTTATCCATGCGATCCTTCACCTTCTTCCAGTAGTCCGCTTCTTCCTCCTCAAGCTGCCGATTGCGCTTCATCCAAATGCACATTGCCCTCACATCGCTCTCGTCAGGGCAATTAATTATGATTTTTTTCGCTCGCACCAGCTTCGCCCACGATTCGTAGTTGTTTTTGTTTGGTGGTGTCACCACAATCATGCCCCATCCCTTGCAAGGCAAAGCAGTAGACGTTTGATGACCCTTCAATGCCACGTCGTAGATAA
>NW_901182.1:0-915 GCF_000209065.1 Trypanosoma cruzi | reverse complement strand
GAGAGACGTGAAGGAGGGAGAAAAAGCGGGTTTGCTCCGTGTTCCCAGTCTTGTTGAGATGAATGGCGAAGTGTTTGCCGTTGCCGAGGCGCAGTGGAAAGAAAAGAATGGTAATGAAGGAGATTTTACTGGGATTGCCTCGGAGCTTCTAAAGTTGTCTGATGGACAAACAAGCAAGGAGTTGGATAAAAATAAACTGAAGACACAAGTGCTGGAGGAATGTTCTGCCAAAAATAAGGTTTGCGCCTCCCAAGCAGGAGATCGGGAGGCTTCCCAAAGCCGGACAAAAGTACGTGTGAGCCGACCAACAACAGTTGTGAAGGAAAGTGATATTTACATGCTTGTTGGAAGATGTAGCCGGACAGCTGCTGGTAAGAAGAGCGGAGCAAATGACGGGGGATTATTGCTGGCTAAGGGGAATGTCAGTGGTGAGAGCAGTAACAAAAGAATTTATTGGAATGGAATTGACGCTCTTCAGAGCACTTATAACACCCAACACGAATCCTTGACACGGCTGATTGGCGGCGGTGGATCGGGTGTTAAGATGGAGGACGGTACTTTTTTGTTCCCAGTGGAAGCCACGAAGAAGGATGAAAAGACCGTTTCGCTGATCCTATACTCGAAGGATACTCAGAACTGGAAGCTGTCGAATTGGATGTCTGCCGATGGCTGCAGTGATCCCTCCGTCGTGGAGTGGAAGGACAAACTCATCATGATGACTGCGTGTGATTATGGCCGCCGCAGGGTGTACGAGTCCGGTGACAAGGGGGATTCGTGGACGGAGGCACTCGGGACACTCTCGCGTGTGTGGGGCAACAAACACGATGAAAACGTGAAGCTCGTTAGAGGCGGGTTCATCACAGCGAAGATTGAGGACAGGGACGTGATGCTCGTTACTCTGCCGGTGTATGCCCA
>NW_901181.1:0-915 GCF_000209065.1 Trypanosoma cruzi | reverse complement strand
TTCTAGAGTCATGCAAACTGCCCTGTACGTCCATGGCTGCGGTGGTTCCTCCTTTCCCTCACTTCCATTCCCGTCCACTCGCCGCCAGGAACCCCCACAACATGATGCCACCTCGCATTCTACACAAACTCTTACAATCCCTGCAGCAATTACCCTTCCACCAGACTGTAAATAGCCCACATTAATCGCCGCACCTCATTCACCCTTCTGCGAGTCGTAGCGGGTTGATCTGTGTCGCTGTGGGTCCCCGGCCTCGCTCCCCTCTGACCATCTCCCCGCGGCACAGTGGACGCAGGGCCCTCCTCATGATCGCCGTGCACACTCTTGCGCTTTCCACGCACTGTTTCCCCTTGTCCCCGCAGTTGGCTCAAGCTAAAGCTGAACACCGACCACCAATCAAAGGAGAAAAATGAGAGAGATGGGAACAACAGGCATAGTCCCGAAGGGCAGCCAAAACAATAGAGTCATCCACACAGTGTGACGGCACAGCGTGCGATGCACACCACATGCACAAGGACCACCGCAACGACGGCGAGTGGCTGCCATTCACCCAGCACAGTGTTGGGAAAAGCTAACAACAAAACCAACAACACCGTGGTAGGCGCGGAGAATTCGCCCACGCATTCCGCTCGCTACGGTCCCCGCGCCCGTGTGGTACCGCCCTTACCGCAAACACTCTGCAGAAATACATGTAGGCATAGCCCCTAACACAAAAAAGTGGGAAGAGAATTCGGTGCAGCGACGGCCACACGCAGGTACCACAAATCATACACGCCACAGCAGCAATGCATCATGAAAAGCTCCCACACAAGATATATATATATATATATATATGTATAGAAAATTTCTGCAATTCGCACAGCACAAAAGAACCATGACGCTCCTTTTCCCGGTGCATCCGTCATTCATATTTCC
>NW_901180.1:0-915 GCF_000209065.1 Trypanosoma cruzi | reverse complement strand
CTGGACACCAAACAACCCTGAACTATCCGCTGTTTGGAGGAATTTCGCGAGCTCTTGCCCACACGGGTGCTGCACTCGGCTGATCGTTTTCGAGCGGCCGCTGCATCACACGTTGTGGTCTAAATTTTTGTTTCCGATTGTGAATGGTGGGAGTCAGAGACACTCTCTGTCAATATCTGTTTGCGTGTTCACACACTGGACACCAAACAACCCCGAATTATCCGCTGCTTGGAGGAATTTCGCGAGCTCTTGCGCACACGGGTGCTGCACTCGGCTGATCGTTTTCGAGCGGCCGCTGCATCACACGTTGTGGTCCAAATTTTTGTTTCCAATTATGAATGGTGGGAGTCAGAGACACTCTCTGTCAATATCTGTTTGCGTGTTCACACACTGGACACCAAACAACCCTGAACTATCCGCTGCTTGGAGGAATTTCGCGAGCTCTTGCCCACACGGGTGCTGCACTCGGCTGATCGTTTTCGAGCGGCTGCTGCATCACACGTTGTGGTCCAAATTTTTGTTTCCAATTATGAATGGTGGGAGTCAGAGACACTCTCTGTCAATATCTGTTTGCGTGTTCACACACTGGACACCAAACAACCCTGAACTATCCGCTGCTTGGAGGAATTTCGCGAGCTCTTGCCCACACGGGTGCTGCACTCGGCTGATCGTTTTCGAGCGGCTGCTGCATCACACGTTGTGGGTCCAAATTTTTGTTTCCAATTATGAATGGTGGGAGTCAGAGACACACTCTGTCAATATCTGTTTGCGTGTTCACACACTGGACACCAAACAACCCTGAACTATCCGCTGCTTGGAGGAATTTCGCGAGCTCTTGCCCACACGGGTGCTGCACTCGGCTGATCGTTTTCGAGCGGCTGCTGCATCACACGTTGTGGTCCAAATTTTTTGTTT
>NW_901179.1:0-915 GCF_000209065.1 Trypanosoma cruzi | reverse complement strand
GGACTACCAGCGCACACACACTCTCATTACTCCCGTAAAGCAAAACACACACACAGGGAGAGAGAGAGAGGTCGCCCACTCAATGCAATGAAAACAAAACAGAAACAGTTACGGTGCTCCGCCCATGCAGCCAGGCAGGACGGCAGCGGTGCGTGTCGTGCAAAAGAGAGCACCAACGGGCCTGCATGGGTGTGCATGCATATATACAATGGGCACATTATTGTGTGTGCTTCGTGGGGTGAGGCGACGACGAGAGTCCATGCAAGGGGACACACACACAGAGAGAGAAGGAAGTGTGTGTATGCGGGCGGTGCATGGCTCTCTCACACTCACTCTCACGCGGCCACCACCGCAGCCGCAGCCGCACAAACCACGAAACAGATGGAATCAGTGCGATTGCAGAACTCGCACACCGTCCTGCAAACCAGAAGTTTAAAAAGCAATATGAAACAAGAATTCAAAAAAAAAAAAAATGGAAAAAACTTAGGCTTCTGCGGGAATCGAACCCGCGTCCCCGGATGACATTGTGAGCGTGTTTGCCACTGAGCTAAAAAAATGCGGTCGCGCGACTCCTTTTCACGTAAAGTATTAATGTCGATCTTCGAACAATCGAGCACATTTGCGTTGTCCCCTGGAAAACGAAAAAGACGTGTTTAGGATGCGCAGCCGCAGCGTGGTTACTACTGTAAGTCGTCATATATCTAACGCCCGAGGCCACCGCTGCAGCTTGGATAATTCGACACGTCGTGCTGTATCTAGCGTCCGGGGCAGCCGCTGCAACTTGGATAATTCGACACGTCGTCCCGTATCTAACGTCCGGGGCAGCCGCTGCAACTTGGATAATTCGACACGTCGTCCTGTATCTAGCGTCCGGGGCCACCGCCCTACCATTTTTTATTCTTGCGGCGGCCAACC
>NW_901178.1:0-915 GCF_000209065.1 Trypanosoma cruzi | reverse complement strand
TATATACAATGGGCACATTATTGTGTGTGCCTCGTGGGGTGAGGTGAGGGCGAGAGTCCATGCAAGGGGACACACACACACAGAGAGAGAAGGAAGAGTGTGTGTGCGGGCGGTGCATGGCTCTCTCACACTCACTCTCACGCGGCCACCACCGCAGCCGCAGCCGCACAAACCACGAAACAGATGGAATCAGTGCGATTGCAGAACTCGCACACCGTCCTGCAAACCAGAAGTTTAAAAAGCAATATGAAACAAGAATTCAAAAAAAAAATGGAAAAAAATTAGGCTTCTGCGGGAATCGAACCCGCGTCCCCGGATGACATTGTGAGCGTGTTTGCCACTGAGCTATAAAAATGCGGTCGCGCGACCCCTTTTCACGTAAAGTATTAATTTCGATCTTCGAACAATCGAGCACATTTGCGTTGTCCCCTGGAAAACGAAAACGACATGTTTAGGGTGCGCCGCCGCAGCGTGGTTACTACGATAAGTCGTCATATATCTCTCGTACGGGGCCGCAGCCGCAGCGTGGTTACTACGATAAGTCGTCATATATCTCTCGTACGGGGCCGCAGCCGCAGCGTGGTTACTACGATTCGTCGTGTTGTATCCAACGTCCGGGGCAGCCGCTGCAACTTGGATAATTCGACACGTCGTCCTGTATCTAACGTCCGGGGCAGCCGCTGCAAACTTGGATAATTCGACACGTCGTGTTGTATCCAACGTCCGGGGCCACCGCCCTACCATTTTTTATTTCTTGCAGCGGCCAACCCCGGCAGTAAGGACAAAAAAAAGAATCGCGTTTTCTTTAATGTTTTTCCTGTTTGGGGGCGGGGATCTTTGTTTTCTATGATTGTCTCTTTTTTTTTGTCTGTTCCAAGGTTGGTTTTTAGGAGGCTTGATGTGCCCTGCTGGGTG
>NW_901177.1:0-915 GCF_000209065.1 Trypanosoma cruzi | reverse complement strand
ATTGACACGCAGATGCGCGGTGATAGAAGTTGAGATATGTTTGACCTCGCGACGCAAGACAGCCGCCGAGGCCTCCCTCAGTTCCGGGTGTAAAAATTGCAGATATTTGAGGAGGCAATTTACTTCCGCTGCCGCATCGTAGTGATGGTCAAGGTTCTCGTCTGGCAAGAGAATGTGGTTAAAATGCACCTGTTCCCGCACACGTGCATTAAAGAAGAAAAAGCAATTCTCTACTTGAGCGACTTTGTACGGCACCCGATGGGCTCCCCGTGGGACCACCAGACGCCCTTCTGTGCTTGTCGGACGGGTCCAAATGGGGAGAAGGATGTCTCCACGCAGATAATTCACAGTGCCATCGGGGCCTATCAAACTCGAATTTACCTTACGACTAATGTCACCAAATCCAATTTTTTTATGTGTGTACGGCAATCGGAACTTCAGCATGCTGTACTCACCCTGAAGAATTTGGCACCAACACTCTTGCGCCCGCATATTCTCCGCCACATGATCCTCAAAGTTGGGGAGGTTGACGCTCCCAGAACGGATATCGGAGACAAACATCAGCGGCTTGCTTCGCTCCATACCAACGTAGCAAAGAAGCTCAAAGCCAAAGGGAAGATCCAACCGCGGTTCGTACATGGATGGGATATCCTCCGTGCCACGGGCCACATCAATCGTTCCAACGATGCTCTGAAGCTTTTGGTGGATTTCTTTCTTTGTTGACCACGCACCGTCCACGGCGACACAACGGTAAACGGTTCCCAGCCCAGGAAGCACCTCCAAAAGACGGCGCGCATTAATGCCATAGGCTGTCACGTTTGTGAAAAATTCGTTACGAAGATAAAAATTCGGTCGTGACTCCAGCACGGGCCGATCAAATCTTCCCGGATCCACAAGTTCCCAGGTGTGTCGACT
>NW_901176.1:0-915 GCF_000209065.1 Trypanosoma cruzi | reverse complement strand
GCCTCGAGTCCGTGACCGCTGAGCGCGAGGAGCTTGCCGAAAACCTGCGGGCCACGGAGGACGCGAAGACCGAGGTGGAGAGGAACCTCGAGTCCGTGACCGCTGAGCGCGAGGAGCTTGCCGAGAACCTGCGGGCCACGGAGGACGCGAAGGCCGAGGTGGAGAGGAACCTTGAGTCCGTGACCGCTGAGCGCGAGGAGCTTGCCGAAAACCTGCGGGCCACGGAGGACGCGAAGGCCGAGGTGGAGAGGAGCCTCGAGTCCGTGACCGCTGAGCGCGAGGAGCTTGCCGAAAACCTGCGGGCCACGGAGGACGCGAAGGCCGAGGTGGAGAGGAACCTTGAGTCCGTGACCGCTGAGCGCGAGGAGCTTGCCGAAAACCTGCGGGCCACGGAGGACGCGAAGGCCGAGGTGGAGAGGAACCTTGAGTCCGTGACCGCTGAGCGCGAGGAGCTTGCCGAAAACCTGCGGGCCACGGAGGACGCGAAGGCCGAGGTGGAGAGGAACCTTGAGTCCGTGACCGCTGAGCGCGAGGAGCTTGCCGAAAACCTGCGGGCCACGGAGGACGCGAAGGCCGAGGTGGAGAGGAACCTCGAGTCCGTGACCGCTGAGCGCGAGGAGCTTGCCGAAAACCTGCGGGCCACGGAGGACGCGAAGGCCGAGGTGGAGAGGAACCTCGAGTCCGTGACCGCTGAACGCGAGGAGCTTGCCGAAAACCTGCGGGCCACGGAGGACGCGAAGGCCGAGGTGGAGAGGAACCTTGAGTCCGTGACCGCTGAGCGCGAGGAGCTTGCCGAAAACCTGCGGGCCACGGAGGACGCGAAGGCCGAGGTGGAGAGGAGCCTTGAGTCCGTGACCGCTGAGCGAGAGGAGCTTGCCGAAAACCTGCGGGCCACGGAGGACGCGAAGACCGAGG
>NW_901175.1:0-915 GCF_000209065.1 Trypanosoma cruzi | reverse complement strand
TGTCGAACTTCTTGAAGAGCTCGATGCGGCGCTGTTTTGCCTCGGCGGTCTTCTCACGAGGAATCGCCTGGCGAATGCGCTCCCACGCTTCCTTGCGGTCCTTGGCGTTCTTGCCGTCCTTATCGCTCGCCAACCCCTTGTCGCTCGTCGAGCCCTTCGACCCACAAGCACCCATCTCGTTGCTCTCCTTGACTCGGCTTATTATCGACTGTTGCGCAACCTGCGCGCAAGCACACAAACCCACAACAGAAAGAGAGAGGTGGCACCAAGGCCCACAGCGGCACAGAAGACACACAGCAACAAGGGCACAGGAGCAAACACACACACACACACACAAACACAACGACAGTCGCAGGTAAAAATGACCATCAACTACATAAAGTGGAGAATGTGCTCCGCCCAGCAAAAACAGGTGCCCCGCCGCATGCGGACACGGTGTTTACATTGGCGGCGGCGCGGGCACGTCACTCTGCGGCCGCGAGCTTCACGCGCTCTCCGGCACGTTATCCGGGTCGCCGTCGGCGTCCAGTTTGACTGCAGAAGCCCACGCAGCAAACTCGTCGAACGTCACGGACCCAGTGCCGTTCTTATCGAGCTCCTTGAACAGCGCCGCGGGATCCTCGACCTTGGCGCCCCACGCCTCAAGCTTGGGCACGGCGCGCTTGAACTCCTCCTCGTCGACCAGCATGTTGCCGGAGGCGTCAATCTCGTCGAACATCACCGTCAGCTCGAAGAAGTCGTAGATGTAGCACAGCATCAGACGGAACTCCAGAAATTCAACAAAGTCCTCGGAGCCCTTGTTCTCCAGCTTGCTGCCCAGGGCCCTCGCCTTGTCGAATGCACGCTTCGTGATGTCGCGCACTCGCGGCGTGAACTCGTCCAACTTCAGCACCTCGAGGCAGCCGCTGTGCACCT
>NW_901174.1:0-915 GCF_000209065.1 Trypanosoma cruzi | reverse complement strand
CTTGGGGGATTTCGCGAGCTCTTGCCCACACGGGTGCTGCACTCGGCTGATCGTTTTCGAGCGGCTGCTGCATCACACGTTGTGGTCCAAATTTTTGTTTCCGATTGTGAATGATGGGGGTCAGAGGCACTCTCTGTTAAAATCTGTTTGCGTGTTCACACACTGGACGCCAAACAACCCTGAATTATCCGCTGCTTGGGGGAATTTCGCGAGCTCTTGCCCACACGGGTGCTGCACTCGGCTGATCGTTTTCGAGCGGCTGCTGCATCACACGTCGTGGTCTAAATTTTTGTTTCCAATTATGAATGGTGGGGGTCAGAGACGCTCTCTGTTACTATCTGTTTGCGTGTTCACACACTGGACACCAAACAACCCTGAATTATCCGCTGCTTGGGGGAATTTCGCGAGCTCTTGCCCACACGGGTGCTGCACTCGGCTGATCGTTTTCGAGCGGCTGCTGCATCACACGTCGTGGTCTAAATTTTTGTTTCCAATTATGAATGATGGGGGTCAGAGGTACTCTCTGTCAATATCTGTGTGCGTGTTCACATACTGGACACCAAACAACCCTGAATTATCCGCTGCTTGGAGGAATTTCGCGAGCTCTTGCCCACACGGGTACTGCACTCGGCTGATCGTTTTCGAGCGGCTGCTGCATCACACGTCGTGGTCTAAATTTTTGTTTCCAATTATGAATGATGGGGGTCAGAGGCACTCTCTGTTACTATCTGTTTGCGTGTTCACACACTGGACACCAAACAACCCTGAATTATCCGCTGCTTGGAGGAATTTCGCGAGCTCTTGCCCACACGGGTGCTGCACTCGGCTGATCGTTTTCGAGCGGCTGCTGCATCACACGTCGTGGTCTAAATTTTTGTTTCCAATTATGAATGATGGGGGTCAGAGGCACTCTCT
>NW_901173.1:0-915 GCF_000209065.1 Trypanosoma cruzi | reverse complement strand
TTGTAGTACGCTGCCTTTTTCTGCAAACGTTTCATTCTCTTCCAGCAGATGGTGAGTGTTTCCACCCCCTCCATCGGTTGGGGATAAACGGATATTTTTCACTCAGTTCCTCAGAGAGTTTAACACGCTGCGAGGCGATCCACCTCACTCTCTGGTTAGCATGACGGCCAAGGCGTTCAAGCTCGCTGGACGATGCATCTGGCGAGGTAAGAAGCCGCCGTCGCTGTTCCACAATAGACATAAATTCCTCATCTTCCTCAATGTCAAGCATTTCTAATGTGTACCCTTCATGACGGCGTTCAACAAATGGGTACTTTGCTTCAAGACGCAGTCGCCGCCGGAAACCGTTTGCACTTACTTTGCGCATCCATGAATTCATCTGTACAATCCGGTGCTGCATCTGATGCATCAATTTCACCATCAACGGAGATTTTTCCCCTTGCTGTGCCTGAACAATATTTCGTTGTTGCCACAAATGTACGTAGTAATCGTCCCTTACTTTTGGTACATTTTCAAGAGAAAGAGACCCTGACATAACAGAGTCAATATCGTAGTACCACTTCTTAAGTTCCTTGGAGTCACGTCGGCGTGCCGCTATAGCTTTTATAGCTCCCATCATTTCAGTCTGTAAATGACTGTCATCGCCCTCTGTTCGCAGGCGCATGGCGAGGTTGGCTACTGTTGGGTCCTCATACAGCATTAACGTAGACAGGCGTTGATGGTGCGGCATTTCTACTAAAAATGGAAATTCCCTATGCAGCTCCTCGTCATCGACAGCAAGGCAGGAGCGAATGATGGCCGCACGTTTCCAGAGGGCTTCCAGCTTGTCCCGTATCAGGGCATTGATTGTGTCCACCGAAACACCCTCACAGGAGTCAGGAAATTGGCGTACACGAAGAAGATCACGCAGTTGCA
>NW_901172.1:0-915 GCF_000209065.1 Trypanosoma cruzi | reverse complement strand
TCTGCATTCTTGCCGATGGATCCCCAATGTGGCCCGCCTGTACACCTCTTTTCCCCTTTGAATCGGCTGCGGATGGAATGTTGTGTCTGTTCAGAAAGACAAATGTAAACGTGTGCTTTCCTCTTTGCCTCCGGGTGTGAGTGAATGTGTGAAACAAACTGCCGCCACCACCCCCAGATGAAGTAAAACAACACAGAGAGCAAAAAAAAAAAGGGAAAGGCCACAGCCCCACGACATCCACAAATAAAAAACAGGCATGGAAAGAGAGAGAGAGAGAGAGAGAGAGCAAAAAAGACGCCTCCAGAAGGAGCAGACGCCTCGGCTCCCTCCCACTGCTGACGCTGCACCGGCAGGGTCGTCTTGTATTGCCCACCAGCATTCACCGCCAATCAATGGCCTTCGTAAATGCCCAAATTCTTCATGATTCGCGAGAGGACAGCCTTTTCTTCAATTACACGGTAGTGGTGCAAGCGTGCGTACAGACTGGCATGCCCCTTCACCGCCTTCCAAAGTTCCATTGTGTAGCGAACTATGTTTCGCATCGGGACGATTGCTTTCACCGACCTCCCATCATCTTGAATGTCCACCGCAATGGCCTTACGCTCGCTCAGAGAGCTCACAACACCACCAATGTAGGCTGCCTCCGAGAGGTGCACCTCCACCTCCATCATTGGCTCCATCGTGGCAAGATTGGCCTTGGAAACGGAGCGAAACAGCTCCAATACAAGAGAACGAGCGGCCTGCTGTAGAGGGCCCTCCGACAGCTGCGTGCCACCAAGCTTTTTGAATTCCAGCAAAGCGACCCGCACGCCGTGGAGAGGCAAACCGGCAAGGGGACCCATGTGAGAGCAATCGGTGACTGCGCGAGAAAAAACATCGGTGTTTATTCGTAGTTCCTCCTTCACATTACGGTGG
>NW_901171.1:0-915 GCF_000209065.1 Trypanosoma cruzi | reverse complement strand
CTCACTCCTATTCTCGTACAGCGAAATCAGATCGCCCCCACTGCTATACAGCAGGGAACCGGCAGCAGCGTCATCAGCTGCATCGGATATCGGCCCGGCATCATGCACACGTGCACCTTCCCTCACCCAAAGATGAAGCCGACCCCTACCCTTTTTCTCCTCCAAATACACCGGCGTGGTAACAAGCAGCACCTCCCTTCCCTCAATGGTTACGGTGGTGAGGCCACAGCGAACGCCATACCCTTTTCGACCATACGAGTTGCCCCACACGCGAGTAATTGGCCTACCACTCATGTCCCAACGTATCCCAGAGTCAATGGATCTGAATACTTCGTAGTAGCCGGCAGCGCAAGGAGTAATCAAAATTAGATTTCCTTCCAAGTTCGCGATGGATGGTTCCTTGCAGTTACTACCTGTCGTACCGGACGAGAGCTCCCATGCTTCTATACGCATTTTGAAACGCATGGACAGTACAACACTCCTTCCAACCTTTTCTACTGCCTGCATGGGAAGCACAGGGTAACCGTTCTTCGTCACAACACCCGATCCTCCGCCACCGATCACCCTCTTCAGGAATTGAGTAAGCCCGATGGCCACAGGGTCCACCGCACGGATATCACCCCACATGATTTTCCTCTGCCCACCATCCTCAGTGAGAGTTCCCCGCGTCAGTAAAAGCCTCCAGCCATCTGCATCGGCAACCTGACCCCTAGACGTCTTCTTCTCGTAGTCCCCAAGGGCCATGTAGACACTGTCGCCGCTCACAATTGTCGTTGGCTGCATCTTTTCTCGTGCCCTGATCGTACCACTGGCGGCATCCACAAGTTCTATGAGAGAAACGCCTGCATCCATCGCCGAGATCGCCTTTGAGCCACCACCGCCCGTCTCAATGTGCGTGGATGCAATCGCAGCATG
>NW_901170.1:0-915 GCF_000209065.1 Trypanosoma cruzi | reverse complement strand
CAGCGGGCTGTGGCCGTATCTCGTTGTCCGTGGGATGGAGCTTGGAGGCGGTGGCGGTGTGTCGCTTCTTGTTGTTGTCTATTGGTGGATTATTGCTGGCGGTGTGTGCGTTTGTTGTGTGGAGGGCCGAATCCTCTCACCCGCGGACTGACGGCACTGCGATGGTGTGTGTGTGTGTGTGAGGGCTGGTGTGGAGTTGCCGGCCAGGGCGAGGGCCGTGGCGGTGCTTTTCCCGCTTGTAATTTGTTTCTTCCGTGTGCGTTGTGCTGCTTCTTGCTTTTTTCCCTCTCACCCTTTTCTCCTGTGTTCCTGCGTGGAGTGGCCGCATGCTCACGGGCCATGTTGATTGTGAGTGCCTCTTGACGGCATCCATCTCCCTCTCTCTCTCCGCCTGTCTGTCTGTCATTCCCTGTTGGGTGTGGCGTGTTGCACCGCGTGAGGGCTGGCCCGCACACACCGACGGCCCGCCGTGACTTGCCGTGTTGCTGCTCTTTTCTGTGGGCGATGGTTCTTCGTGCCGTCCCTTCCGGATTGTCTCGTGCCCCACTCTCTGCGTGGGTGCTCTGCTCTGCTCCTCACTGACCTTTCTGGTGTATTGCCGCTGTTGCTGCTGTACTCTCCACTTCTTGAACACAGACACACTAGGAAGGAAAGAAAACAAGCGCGAATCGCTACTGTGAAATTCGAAGTCTCTGAAGGGACCAACAACAGCACAGATTGCCCACACACACATATTTATATGCTCTCACGTGTTGCTGCAGTGAAGGAACCCCGCACACACAACCGTCGCGGCGTGACCGGATCCAGCGGAAGGAGGAGGGAAGGAGGAGAGAGTGAGCCGCAGAGGCCCAACATGTCCCGGCGTGTGTTTACTTCCGCGGTGCTGCTCCTATTTGTCGTGTTGATGTGTTGTGG
>NW_901169.1:0-915 GCF_000209065.1 Trypanosoma cruzi | reverse complement strand
AAATAAACAGTTAGATAAAAAGAATCGGGGGAGAAAGCAAAAAAAGAGGAAAAATGTACATGAAAACAGAGAAATAAAAAGTTCATCTATTTGATCTTTCACACGTTTCCCCCCCCTCGCGTACCAGCAAATGCCATCAATTTCATCATATGTGTGTCTGGTGCCGACTGGTGAAATTATACATCGCGTCAACTGCGTTCCCACCCCAAGCAATCGCCGTTACTCCCAAATCAAGAAAATTAACTAAGTGACCAGAGCACCTCATATCATCAAATGCACAACATTGTATATCTCCCGCTGCCCTGCTGCAAACTCCATGGAGACCACAGACGAGTCACCATGATGCGCCCTGCCCCGAAGGTGATCAAGAATGTAACGCTTTCCCGCAGGGTCCCGGCGCACACTCCATCCAGGTGGTAAATTGCGTTGCATTTTCCCCACAATCGTATCGTAAAGGTTGCTTTCTGCAAGAGAAAAGCGCCTATAGGCACCCATTTCATTCCCCACAAGCAAATTCAAAGCAGGAAGTGCCTTCGTGGGTGTGGAAGTTTTATTCTCATCCTCCAATGCAGTATCCGTGCCTTCTTTGCCCCAACGGCTCTCCTCAATGCCTACAATTCTTCCTCGAACACGTTTTTTATCATTATCAGTGCTTCTTCTTTTAATGCTGCTGCTGCTGCTTCTGCTGCTGCTTTTACTACTACTACTACTACTGCCGCTGTTGCTACTGGTGTTTGCGCTGGCATTTATTAGATCCATGCGTGATACCTTTTTATCATTACGTTTGTGGTAGAGACTATCATTCTCTTCCTTCCCTAAAAGTAAGCGCTGACGAAATTACGGCGTCTAAAAGTCCAACTCTTCCATGCAACTGTGCCTCAAACTCACGCGGCCGCCGCGGATGTTCCGTCTCTT
>NW_901168.1:0-915 GCF_000209065.1 Trypanosoma cruzi | reverse complement strand
TTCCCAGCCACCAGGAACCAAAGGAGTGCAGCGAGCAGCAGCAGCATAAGGCGGTATGGCACGTGAAACCGCACAAAATGACGGACAGGCAGATTTGCCTGTTGCCGAGGCAGGGCGCATACGCGGCCAAGTTCAATGCGGAGCACAACCGATTCCAGAGGATGAGGGTGCGGCGCCGCCACGCCGTGAAGATATCGCCAGCTCGGGCTGGGTGAGGCTCCAAGTCTTTTCGCGCGGGATTCCAGAGGCACAGCGGAGCAACGGCGTAAGGCTTGATTTCGTTCCTCCCTTTTTCCGGGTACATTCGGCTCAAAGTAGGCTGTCTCCGGGTGAGGCAATGTGTGTGCTTCGTGTGCTGCTTCGGCGGCGGACTCGGCCTGTTCCATTTCGTGTGTCCATATCTTTTTGGAGCTGTCACGGCTGCCGCGCGGGATGTGGCGCCCAGCTGCTCGTAAGATGCCTCCGCGAGGATCCAACCATGTGGACGCGGTGGCAAGAAGGGTTTCACACAACGATGTAAAAGCAGGCCAACCCGCTTTACGCAGAGCAAGGGTGGCTTTCGTCCGTCAAGGCAGCGTGTTTTCTAGTCGTGGAGTGCCATCGTCCATCTCTACCAAGTAGGATATTCAGCAGTGGTCCGAGTCCATGTAAGGGGCGAATGTCCAGTGGGAGATGCGTAGGGCGCAATACGCAGTCACGTCAGGGGACGAGGCATTACGATGTGTGATCCGTGTTGCCTGTGTCGGGTAATTTGCCAGCCAAAATCCATATCGATTAGAACAGCGGCGAAATCATCGCCTCCAGTCCTTGATGGTACATATGACTGTCCCAGAGTTCACGATGTAAATTCAGGTCGCCCGCGATAATCTCTTCGGGCACAAGCGACAAACGATATTGATAAATGCGGATTATTGA
>NW_901167.1:0-915 GCF_000209065.1 Trypanosoma cruzi | reverse complement strand
CCAAACAAACCCTGAATTATCCGCTGCTTGGAGGAATTTCGCGAGCTCTTGCTCACACGGGTGCTGCACTCGGCTGATCGTTTTCGAGCGGCTGCTACATCACACGTCGTGGTCTAAATTTTTGTTTCCAATTATGAATGATGGGGGTCAGAGACGCTCTCTGTCAATATCTGTTTGCGTGTTCACACACTGGACACCAAACAACCCTGAATTATCCGCTGCTTGGAGGAATTTCGCGAGCTCTTGCCCACACGGGTGCTGCACTAGGCTGATCGTTTTCGAGCGGCTGCTGCATCACACGTTGTGGTCTAAATTTTTGTTTCCAATTATGAATGATGGGGGTCAGAGGCACTCTCTGTTACTATCTGTTTGCGTGTTCACACACTGGACACCAAACAACCCTGGATTATCCGCTGCTTGGAGGAATTTCGCGAGCTCTTGCCCACACGGGTGCTGCACTCGGCTGATCGTTTTCGAGCGGCTGCTGCATCACACGTTGTGGTCCAAATTTTTGTTTCCGATTGTGAATGGTGGGAGTCAGAGACACTCTCTGTCAATATCTGTTTGCGTGTTCACACACTGGACACCAAACAACCCTGAATTATCCGCTGCTTGGAGGAATTTCGCGAGCTCTTGCCCACACGGGTACTGCACTCGGCTGATCGTTTTCGAGCGGCTGCTGCATCACAAGTCGTGGTCTAAATTTTTGTTTCCAATTATGAATGATGGGGGTCAGAGACGCTCTCTGTCACTATCTGTTTGCGTGTTCACACACTGGACACCAAACAACCCTGAACTATCCGCTGCTTGGAGGAATTTCGCGAGCTCTTGCCCACACGGGTGCTGCACTAGGCTGATCGTTTTCGAGCGGCTGCTGCATCACACGTTGTGGTCCAAATTTTTGTTTCCGATTGT
>NW_901166.1:0-915 GCF_000209065.1 Trypanosoma cruzi | reverse complement strand
GAGTTTCCTTTGGTGACAGGGAGTATGCGCAGGCACAACGCGTGATGTCGGGGATGGGCTACGAGTTCAGCGGTGTCTTCAGTGTGGAGAGCTCTGTGACTGGTGGTGCGAGGAAGGAAGTGTTTGACGCTGCGTGGGAGGCGTTTGCTGACACTCGGCCGCAGGCCGTGATTGTGTTTGGGTCACCGATAACTGACACCGCGGAATTTTTTAGGAGGATGCTGACGGACAGGCGCACTGCTGGCGCATATCTGCTTGCTCCCTCGTTGCTGCAGGAACTTGTTTTGAGTGTGTGGCGTGCTGCTTTGGCTGGCGGTGTTGAGTTTGTGCCTGGGCAGGTGATCACGACGGGGACGAACCCGCTGGCGAAGGACACACAGTACGAGGCCATCCAGCGCTTCCAGGAGGTGATGCGGGCATATCTGACGCACAGTGGGCAAAAGGACTATGCCGACAAGGACCATTTTCTGAAGGATGACGGCGACGGTGAGATGATGGTTGCTGGGTGGATTGCTGGCGAGGTGCTCTCACAGGCGCTGGGAAGTCGTGAGTGGGTGAAGGACCGCAAGTCGTTCTTGGCGTCTCTGTACAACCAACGCCGGTATGTGGTTGACGACATTGTGATTGGCGACTACGGTGGCGAGTGCAAAGCGGGGGCTGCATCGAGGGGTGCCGCCTGCCGCTGCAATCATGGCGGCCGGACTGTGTACATAAAGAAGTTTGTGGAGAGTTTCCGTGCGGTTTATGCGGATTGGGGGACTTTGGTGGTTCCATTGTCGGAGTGCGAGGCGTCGGGTTTGATGTTGCGAGGCACGCTTAACGGGGTCGGCTTTATGCTTGTGGACATTCCACCGGTGTCAAAAGTTATTTCTGAATTACAGAAGGGCTTCTATGGCGGAAGAATGGTGCACAATG
>NW_901165.1:0-915 GCF_000209065.1 Trypanosoma cruzi | reverse complement strand
AAGTTTGCAGCGGCTGCCCCGGACGTTAGATACAGGACGACGTGTCGAATTATCCAAGTTGCAGCGGCTGCCCCGGACGTTGGATACAACACGACTTATCGTAGTAACCACGCTGCGGTGGCCTCGGGCGTTAGATATATGACGACTTACAGTAGTAACCACGCTGCGGCGGCGCACCCTAAACATGTCGTTTTCGTTTTCCAGGGGACAACGCAAATGTGCTCGATTGTTCGAAGATCGAAATTAATACTTTACGTGAAAAGGGGTCGCGCGACCGCATTTTTATAGCTCAGTGGCAAACACGCTCACAATGTCATCCGGGGACGCGGGTTCGATTCCCGCAGAAGCCTAAGTTTTTTCCATTTTTTTTTTTGAATTCTTGTTTCATATTGCTTTTTAAACTTCTGGTTTGCAGGACGGTGTGCGAGTTCTGCAATCGCACTGATTCCATCTGTTTCGTGGTTTGTGCGGCTGCGGCTGCGGTGGTGGCCGCGTGAGAGTGAGTGTGAGAGAGCCATGCACCGCCCGCACACACACTCTTCCTTCTCTCTCTGTGTGTGTGTGTGTCCCCTTGCATGGACTCTCGCCCTCACCTCACCCCACGAGGCACACACAATAATGTGCCCATTGTATATATGCATGCACACCCATGCAGGCCCGTTGGTGCTCTCTTTTGCACGACACGCACCGCTGCCGTCCTGCCTGGCTGCATGGGCGGAGCACCGTAACTGTTTCTGTTTTGTTTTTATTGCATTGAGTGGGCGACCTCTCTCTCTCTCCCTCTGTGTGTGTGTTTTGCTTTACGGGAGTAATGAGAGTGTGTGTGCGCTGGTCGTCCCACGCTTCGGCTTTTTGTTTTGTTTTCCTTTTTGATTTTGTGGTTGAGTGCACCCATTCCGCGGCTGCGTGTGTGTG
>NW_901164.1:0-915 GCF_000209065.1 Trypanosoma cruzi | reverse complement strand
ACAGATAGTGACAGAGAGTGTCTCTGACTCCCATCATTCACAATTGGAAACAAAAATTTGGACCACAACGTGTGATGCAGCAGCCGCTCGAAAACGATCAGCCGAGTGCAGCACCCGTGTGGGCAAGAGCTCGCGAAATTCCTCCAAGCAGCGGATAATTCAGGGTTGTTTGGTGTCCAGTGTGTGAACACGCAAACAGATATTGACAGAGAGTGTCTCTGACTCCCATCATTCATAATTGGAAACAAAAATTTGGACCACAACGTGTGATGCAGCAGCCGCTCGAAAACGATCAGCCGAGTGCAGCACCCGTGTGGGCAAGAGCTCGCGAAATTCCTCCAAGCAGCGGATAGTTCAGGGTTGTTTGGTGTCCAGTGTGTGAACACGCAAACAGATATTGACAGAGAGTGCCTCTGACTCCCACCATTCACAATCGGAAACAAAAATTTGGACCACAAAGTGTGATGCAGCAGCCGCTCGAAAACGATCAGCCGAGTGCAGCACCCGTGTGGGCAAGAGCTCGCGAAATTCCTCCAAGCAGCGGATAGTTCAGGGTTGTTTGGTGTCCAGTGTGTGAACACGCAAACAGATATTGACAGAGAGTGCCTCTGACTCCCACCATTCACAATCGGAAACAAAAATTTGGACCACAAAGTGTGATGCAGCAGCCGCTCGAAAACGATCAGCCGAGTGCAGCACCCGTGTGGGCAAGAGCTCGCGAAATTCCTCCAAGCAGCGGATAGTTCAGGGTTGTTTGGTGTCCAGTGTGTGAACACGCAAACAGATATTGACAGAGAGTGCCTCTGACTCCCACCATTCACAATCGGAAACAAAAATTTGGACCACAAAGTGTGATGCAGCAGCCGCTCGAAAACGATCAGCCGAGTGCAGCACCCGTGTGGGCAAGAGCTCGCG
>NW_901163.1:0-915 GCF_000209065.1 Trypanosoma cruzi | reverse complement strand
GCGTGTTCACACACTGGACACCAAACAACCCTGAATTATCCGCTGCTTGGAGGAATTTCGCGAGCTCTTGCCCACACGGGTGCTGCACTCGGCTGATCTTTTTCGAGCGGCTGCTACATCACATGTTGTGGTCTAAATTTTTGTTTCCAATTATGAATGATGGGAGTCAGAGGCACTCTCTGTCAATATCTGTTTGCGTGTTCACACACTGGACACCAAACAACCCTGAATTATCCGCTGCTTGGAGGAATTTCGCGAGCTCTTGCCCACACGGGTGCTGCACTCGGCTGATCGTTTTCGAGCGGCTGCTGCATCACACGTCGTGGTCTAAATTTTTGTTTCCAATTATGAATGATGGGGGTCAGAGGCACTCTCTGTCACTATCTGTTTGCGTGTTCACACACTGGACACCAAACAACCCTGAATTATCCGCTGCTTGGAGGAATTTCGCGAGCTCTTGCCCACACGGGTGCTGCACTCGGCTGATCGTTTTTGAGCGGCTGCTGCATCACACGTTGTGGTCTAAATTTTTGTTTCCAATTATGAATGATGGGGGTCAGAGGCACTCTCTGTCAATATCTGTTTGCGTGTTCACACACTGGACACCAAACAACCCTGAATTATCCGCTGCTTGGAGGAATTTCGCGAGCTCTTGCCCACACGGGTGCTGCACTCGGCTGATCGTTTTCGAGCGGCTGCTGCATCACACGTCGTGGTCTAAATTCTTGTTTCCAATTATGAATGATGGGGGTCAGAGGTACTCTCTGTCAATATCTGTTTGCGTGTTCACACACTGGACACCAAACAACCCTGAATTATCCGCTGCTTGGAGGAATTTCGCGAGCTCTTGCCCACACGGGTGCTGCACTCGGCTAATCGTTTTCGAGCGGCTGCTGCATCACACGTTGTGGTCTA
>NW_901162.1:0-915 GCF_000209065.1 Trypanosoma cruzi | reverse complement strand
TTCCAAGCAGCGGATAGTTCAGGGTTGTTTGGCGTCCAGTGTGTGAACACGCAAACAGACATTGAAAGAGAGTGCCTCTGACCACCACCATTCATAATTCGAAACAAAAATTTAGACCACAACGTGCGGTGCAGCAGCCGCTCGAAAACGATCCGGCGAGTGCAGCACCCTTGTGGGCAAGATCTCGCGAAATTCCTCCAAGCAGCGGATAGTTCAGGGTTGTTTGGCGTCCAGTGTGTGAACACGCAAACAGACATTGAAAGAGAGTGCCTCTGACCACCACCATTCATAATTCAAAACAAAAATTTAGACCACAACGTGCGGTGCAGCGGCCGCTCGAAAACGATCCGCCGAGTGCAGCACCCTTGTGGGCAAGATCTCGCGAAATTCCTCCAAGCAGCGGATAGTTCAGGGTTGTTTGGCGTCCAGTGTGTGAACACGCAAACAGACATTGAAAGAGAGTGCCTCTGACCACCACCATTCATAATTCGAAACAAAAACTTAGACCACAACGTGCGTTGCAGCGGCCGCTCGAAAACGATCCGCCGAGTGCAGCACCCTTGTGGGCAAGATCTCGCGACATTCCTCCAAGCAGCGGATAGTTCAGGGTTGTTTGGCGTCCAGTGTGTGAACACGCAAACAGACATTGAAAGAGAGTGCCTCTGACCACCACCATTCATAATTCGAAACAAAAATTTAGACCACAACGTGCGGTGCAGCGGCCGCTCGAAAACGATCCGCCGAGTGCAGCACCCCTGTGGGCAAGATCTCGCGAAATTCCTCCAAGCAGCGGATGGTTCAGGGTTGTTTGGCGTCCAGTGTGTGAACACGCAAACAGACATTGAAAGAGAGTGTCTCTGACCACCACCATTCATAATTCGAAACAAAAATTTAGACCACAACGTGCGGTGCAGC
>NW_901161.1:0-915 GCF_000209065.1 Trypanosoma cruzi | reverse complement strand
CTGTGCGCCTCGCCTGCTGCACGCATGAGGAGGGGCCGCGACGTGTGGGCGTGCGACGAGGGCCGGTGGGGCGGAGCACACATTTCTTTCCCTCCTGTTTTGTTTTCTTTGCGGCCAGGGCGGGCAGACACCCGCAGCGCCACATACACACACACAGCCACGCCCTGCCGCTCTTTAAATGAATTCTTTCGTGCTTTGCGTGTTTATTTTACGCGCCGGCATTTCCTTCGTGGCCTGTCTTGCGAGCATTTCTTTCGCCCCGATGTTTTGTTTTCTTTTGCTGCGCTCACTCTCCCGATGGAGTGACGCGACTGCAGTCATGTTTTTTCATGCTTCTCTCGCCCCCACACACACAAGAAGAGTGACTGTGCGCTGCGGGCCGCCCTCACGCGCCGATGAAGGGGCTGAGGGGAGCAGCAACGCGCAGATGACGCCATGAAATGTAAACGATGTGCGGACACACAGAGGGTCAGACACCCGAAAGACATGCAAATATCTTTTCAATTTTCTTTTGTGGGCAAAATATATGCAGACAGTTTGGTGGGGCCACACGGCAGCCAGGCGAATTTTCTTACTTTTAAATTTGTGTGGAACAGTGATGGACGATTTCTTTTCTAATATAATTATTTTGTGCGGTGGAGTTTGTATGGGATGAAGGGGGAGCGTTTGCTTGGTTTTAAATAAATTTTGTCTGGGTTGCCACTGCTTGGGCTGCAGTGCAGTCATGAGTTTGAGCGGTCTTCTTGTTGTAGTTGTTTCCGCCATGCACCTCCGCTGTACATTTTGGTGCGTCTCTCCGCATACTCCGCTCCCTTTTTTCTAATATTTTGCTTTGTGCTTCTGCGGGCACACACAACCACACACGCACACAAGATGCACATTGCAGTGGGTTTGAATGCTTCTTTTGTGGTGCAT
>NW_901160.1:0-915 GCF_000209065.1 Trypanosoma cruzi | reverse complement strand
TCTTCTGCTTTCTTCCCTGCTAGAGGCACCGATGGTCCGCGACGACGATTGTTTGTGCTCCCCTCTGCGATGGCACGAGGGTGACTGGGCGCCGGCCTGCTGAGCGCACTCGGAGGGGAGCGGACGGTGCGCGCGGTGCTCCGTTTGTGGGTTCGGGACGCCACCCACCGCCCCGGCTGTGGCCCAGCCGTCGAACTCCTCTTGTGGCTGTGTGCTGGCATGCCCTTCACCTTTGTATTTTGTTGCTGCGGGTGCGGATGGCAAGGCACAGGCACAAATGCACTGTTAGGGCGCTGCGGCGGCGCCGCTCCCCTCAGCGATGCCGGTGCTGTGTGCGGCTGCTGCCTCCCTCCGCGGCTATGGAGGGATGGGGGCCACGGAGGGACCGCACGGCGGTTCTCCCTCCCTCTCCCTGTGTGTGTGTGTGTGTGTGTGTGTGTGTGTGTGTGCGGCGGATGAGTTCTCCATCTATTCGTCACCAGGACGGAGGAAAGGAAGGGATCACACAACAATAGAAGGGAGGAATGAAGGTAACGTGGGGGGGGAAATGATGGACCGAATATGTGTACACAGGCTGGAAGGGGAGTAAACGTGGTCGAGAGGGATGGTAAGGAAATACAAACAAATGATGCATGGGAGGATATGGAGGAGGAAAGAGGGATAATTGTGCATACCGCATATATAATATATGCATTGCATGTATTTATGTGTGCATTTATACACATGTGCGTCTTGACTCTCCTGTCCTCATTATTCGTTCCACACGGCATTAGAGAAGAAGCGTGAGAGAGGGTTTGAAGGAGTCTCTTCTTCCTCTTCCCTTTTTATTCTTCTCAGAGTGTGAGGATGAGGCGGCGCGAGTGCGCAACACGGCTTTCAATGCTCTGCCCACCGAACGGGGGCCGCACCCCCTTC
>NW_901159.1:0-915 GCF_000209065.1 Trypanosoma cruzi | reverse complement strand
GGTTCTGCCCAATGTCTCCGCTTAGCAGTAGCTTTTGTCGTTGCGCGTCACATACGGCACGCAAACGGTATGTATAGCGCTGATAAGCGCCGATGGAATTCAGCAGCGGATAGAAATACCGCTCCGCGGGCAGCCATGTAAATGGCTCCATCTGGTGCCGTTCCGACCCGTTTGTGCGGCGCCTCCTGCCTCTCCGCGTGCAGCGGATGGGCAGCAGGCGCTTAGCTTCCTCTCTAGCAAAGAGTACTAGACCCTGGCACCACGTTGAGGTGGCCGGCTGAGCCAGGGATGCCTGTATCTCGTTCAGTGCTCCCTTATCACGGATATACTTCGTGGGGTCCCTGAAAAACTCCTCCAGCATGACATCCCGATTGGTGTCCACAATGCCCCTGCCGTCCGGTTCCATCGTAAGAAAGTCGTTCAGCCTCATTACGTTGACGCGAGCTCTTCCCTTAAACAGTACCTCTTCGATATTAGTGGAAATGGTAAATTTCATTTCCTGCGTTCGTCTTAGCCTTTCCTCTGCCTCCCGCCTCGCTTCTGTCAGTACCTGCGTGAGTACTCCGTTTGGTTTTCCCCTTGCAAGAGGAGTGATCGTGTGCTTTCTTTCATAGTCCCTACGTTGCCCGAGAGAGAGCACACCTTCGTGAAGAGGCCTAGCAATGGCCTCCAGCGCTTGGTGCGCAGTCAAGTTAAGAATTTCTTCAAGAAGCCGCTGGTCGTGTACGTAATCATCCGGCTCCTGAACAAACACCTCCATCGTCACATTGTAGTCTTTCATCAACGGCCGCCCTGCCGCCAACATAATTCCAAAGGAAATCACTCAGCCTCATGTTGGTGCTGCTCATGGTCCACTGCGGCCACACTTTACTCCCCAACACATGTCGAGCCGCAGCGTCGGAACCATCACAAGAG
>NW_901158.1:0-915 GCF_000209065.1 Trypanosoma cruzi | reverse complement strand
TGCACGACGGCGTCTCGAGGGAGATTCTTTACGCCGCTGGCGCCGTGACTGCTGCTGGGAGCACGCTGAGCTTTGTGCGCAACCGAGCGCTGCTGCCGCGGATGCTGTCGGTGAGCCTGTCGCTCGCGGCAGGGGCGCATTTGAGGGTGGCGTGCAACGACGCTGGTGGAATTGTCCTGTCGACGGCGGAGGAGTACGCTGCTGCTGGTTTTGGCGACGCTGGGAGCATCGACGTTGCTGGGTGCGACGCCTGCGACAGGAACACGTACTGCTACGCGCCCGGGACGGCGTCTGCAGGCATGAAGGACGGCGTGTGCGTGTGCGTTTGCGGCAGCGACGGGTACGGCGAGGCGTGTGTGCCTGTGGGAGCTCCCGCGCTGCCGCCCGCTGTGGGCACCGCGTCGAGCGTGTTCGTCCGTGAGGGCGTGACGGTGCAGTCGGTGTTCGTTGTGCCTGCCGGTGCGAGCGAGGTGACGCTGCGCCACGTTGTGCTGGACGGCGTGAGTCCGGTGCTCTACGTGCCGTGGATGGCGCGGGACGGCGTGCGGATCGTTGTGCAGAACGTGTCGCTGCAGAACGGCGCCATGCTGTACGTGATGGGCGGAGGAGGCTTGCGCGGTGCGGGTGCGGCGGGGAGCGACGAGGGCGGGCCGGTGGAGCTGTCCGTGTGCGATGTGGAGGCGCTGAACGGTGCGCTTGTGCTGACCGGCACGTTTCCTGCGGGGTCCGTGCTGACGGTGACGGACTCCCTGCTGGTTGCCGCGAGGCCGACGCCGCTTGTGTATCTTCCCGGCTCGCAGTCCTCGCCGTACGCACCGGTGCTGGTGCTGTCGGGCCTGCGGCTCGTGCGGTCCGTGCTGGTTGTGTCCGGCGTTGCCCTCGTGACCGTGATGACTGGTGGGCGGACGGTGGTGG
>NW_901157.1:0-915 GCF_000209065.1 Trypanosoma cruzi | reverse complement strand
TCTTTTTCTCTTCTTCCCCCCCTCTTTTCTTTTGTCTCTTCTCTCTTTTTTATTTTATTTTATTGCCTGCGCATGCATCTTTGCAACAAACTCCCAGTCGATGACCGACCAGATCTCCTTCAAGTAATCCGGCCGGCGGTTTTCAAAGTCCTTGTAGTACGCATGCTCCCACACATCCACTGCGAGGACGGGGCGCAGTCCCTTCGTTAAGGGACATCCGGCGTTGCTCGTATTGTCAATAACGAGCTGATTCTTATTCGACGGGTCCACGCACAGCCACGTCCAACCCGAGCCAAAGTTATTCACCCCTGCCTGCACAAAGGCATCTTTAAACTGTTCCACCGAACCAAACTGGGCCGTAACAGCAGACTCAAGGGACTTTGGCATCGCCTTCCCATTAGGGGTGATGCAACGGAAGTAAAAGGTGTGGTTAAAATGCTGTGCGGCTTGGTTGAAAAGACCCTTCTTCTCGGCGTCATTTGCGACCGCAAGGATAATCTCCTCAATGCTCTTCCCATCGTATGTTGTCCCTGCCAGCGCATTTAATTTGTCCACATACGCCTTGTGGTGTTTGGTGTAGTGCAATTCCATCTGGCGCGGGCTGAAGACAGGGGCACATCCATCCTTCCAGTTAAACCCCAACTTGGGCAACTCGGCCGGGGCGCCACTTGGTTTTAAAAGGTCAGGCAGCGTCGCGTAGCTCATCAACGCCATGCGCCCTCTGGCAATGGATATATTCACCGCACGTCTCAACATGGGATTATAAATCGCTTCACTTGTTTATATGTAAAACGTATAATATGTTATCTCCTCTTTCTATATCTTTTTCTCTCTTACTCTATTTATACATGTAAGTACGCATGTAGAAATAATTGGGCAAAGGGACAAGGTACAGATAGAGATACACCCACATGC
>NW_901156.1:0-915 GCF_000209065.1 Trypanosoma cruzi | reverse complement strand
TTGCTGCCTTGCCGCACAAACAAGTCCACAATTTACGCATTATGACCGCAGACACGTGCCAGTGGGGATTCCCGCCCTTTCCCTCAGCATTGCCAAGGGCGTACGCCATACAAATGCCGGTCATGGGGTAGACACACACAGGCGCTGATACCCGTGACAGTGCGTGAGATACTCGCCGCAGAATGAGGTGCCGCAGGTATCCGCTCACTGATCCAGATTGACCACGCTGAAGCCCACGATTCCCGTGGGTTGGCATCCCGATAGGTCGTCGTGGTTCGTTGACTCCCATGGTGGAGGAGTGCCAAGCAAGCAGGAACCAAAAGCCTGGACACTCTGTGGAGCCAAAAAGATAGAAAACACGGGCTGGCGCGGGCACAGCTAAGCGCCATGGGAGAAACCTCTCAGCTCACCCCATGGAAAACACTTCACCAACGTCACTGCAACATTAGCCTCTTGCTTCGTGGGTGTGTCACTTCTCTCTTCACTCCGTGCCAGCCTCCGTCCAATTCCCCGCCCAGCAGTACTACACGTCACACGGCGCTGCCTCCGCACAATCACGCTTCGCGGCCAATCATCGTGACGCGCCTCCAACCGCAGTCGCATCCAGCCTCGAAAGCCCTCGCACCCTCTTCCGCCCTCCTGTGTGTCGAGAGAAGACGCCTCTCTCGCGGTCTTCGCGTCCTCCCCAATAAAGCTCTGCAGTTGTGCCCAAACATCACCGGGTCTCTTGTCAAGAAGGAAACTGTCTGTGACGTGACCAATGTGAGCATACACAAATTTAAAAAACGGTTTATAGGCTCTCTGGAGTGCCCTGCGTGCGCCCGCATGTACGATGGGAACACACACGGTGCGAGTCGGGCGAGATCATCGTTCCAGCTCGCATCTCCGCCAGGTGAGTCGTTGACGGCTCCATCC
>NW_901155.1:0-915 GCF_000209065.1 Trypanosoma cruzi | reverse complement strand
CCCTCCACACAACAAACGCACACACCGCCACCGCCTCCAGAACATTCTCACGGCCAACGGGACGCGGCCACATCCCCGCAACCAACACAACGCACACGGAGCAAGCACTCAAAGAGCCACACGTTGAAGTGGGTCCTCACCCATCCGCCAGTCACGCGGCGCCAAAATTTACGCAGCCATCCCTCTTTCAATGGAATGGCTGTGCTTCACGCGGTGACACAAGATAAATATTCGCCTGGGCCGCTTTCCTCATCCTGAGGTTATCAATCACAGAAAACAAACAAGACGGGAACGAGAAGTAAATGGAATAAGAGCGGGTTCACCACATCCCCAAACTCTACACCAAGCAAATGTATGTATATATACATCATCCTATAGCCGCAATTGTGGCCCGCTCACTCTACTCGGATTGGATATATATATATTAATTAAGAAGTGGCAGACTTTGGGGTCCTCCAGCCAAAAGACCCCGCCGCTGCCCTTCGCAAGTTCTACCCCTTCACAAGTCCTGAAGCGTAAAAACACGACCGCGTGATATGCCGTCTGCAGGGTTCTCGGCACACCGCACGTAGGTAGAGGGATGCATGTAATCTGCGAGAGTTCAAAAACTCATACATCCGCCGCAGCTCCCACGTCATGGTCTGTGATTTTGAGCTGCCTTTATTCGCCGCTCCTTGCAGCGAAGTGTTGTCCACCCAAACGTCCATGGTGGGCAACAAGAAGGCGGAAAAAGCCGATAAGGCTAAGCGTACCGCGCGAACCTCCGCCTGCATGATAAGAAAAGGCTCTTCCACTCTCTTCCGGCAGTTCTAACGTCACCGGTGTATGGAATGAAAACGGCTCCCCATCCACGGAGCGATGCATCCGTGATGATGGCGGCCGATGCCTTTTCCGTGGGCTTGTGATGATTCGCTT
>NW_901154.1:0-915 GCF_000209065.1 Trypanosoma cruzi | reverse complement strand
TGCAGCACCGTTGTGGGCAGGAGCTCGCGAAATTCCTCCAAGCAGCGGATAGTTCCGGGTTGTTGGCGTCCAGTGTGTGAACACGCAAACAGACATTGAAAGAGAGTGTCTCTGACCACCACCATTCATAATTCGAAACAAAAATTTAGACCACAGCGTGTGGTGCAGCAGCCGCTCGAAAACGATTATCCGAGTGCAGCACCGTTGTGGGCAAGATCTCGCGAAATTCCTCCAAGCAGCGGATAGTTCCGGGTTGTTTGGCGTTCAGTGTGTGAACACGCAAACAGACATTGAAAGAGAGTGTCTCTGACCACCACCATTCATAATTCGAAACAAAATTTAGACCACAGCGTGTGGTGCAGCAGCCGCTCGAAAACGATCCGCCGAGTGCAGCACCCCTGTGGGCAAGATCTCGCGAAATTACTCCAAGCAGCGGATAGTTCCGGGTTGTTTGGCGTTCAGTGTGTGAACACGCAAACAGACATTGAAAGAGAGTGTCTCTGACCACCACCATTCATAATTCGAAACAAAAATTTAGACCACAGCGTGTGGTGCAGCAGCCGCTCGAAAACGATTATCCGAGTGCAGCACCGTTGTGGGCAAGATCTCGCGAAATTCCTCCAAGCAGCGGATAGTTCCGGGTTGTTTGGCGTTCAGTGTGTGAACACGCAAACAGACATTGAAAGAGAGTGTCTCTGACCACCACCATTCATAATTCGAAACAAAATTTAGACCACAGCGTGTGGTGCAGCAGCCGCTCGAAAACGATCCGCCGAGTGCAGCACCGTTGTGGGCAGGAGCTCGCGAAATTCCTCCAAGCAGCGGATAGTTCCGGGTTGTTTGGCGTTCAGTGTGTGAACACGCAAACAGACATTGAAAGAGAGTGTCTCTGACCACCACCATTCATAATTCGAA
>NW_901153.1:0-914 GCF_000209065.1 Trypanosoma cruzi | reverse complement strand
TTTAAGGACCCCGGAGAAGTATATTTGCGGTGCGGGAGTATTGGGCGAAATGCAGGCATCCGACCGTTATGTGATGATGGAGAGGGCTGCAAGGGATGAAATGGACATGGCAGAGGATTTACACAAGCTTTACGAGCATTGCATGGACAATTTACTGAAGTGGTTGGTGGCGGCTGCGGGGTATAAGCAAGTGTTCATGGAGTTACTAAAAGGTTTTTGGATGCAGTCGCCGAGGAAGCGAGGAGCCCAAAGACGACGAGTGCACCGAGGTACCTGGAGGGATTGTACGAGTCTGTGCACAATGCGAGGTGGAGCATGTCGTGGAAGTCCCTAGCGGCGAGGGGACGGGAATGAGGGTTGAGGTGGGGAAGCCCGAACAGTCATGGACGTACAAGGCGGTTGGCAACACCCTTGAAAAGGATGACGCTGTGCAGCAATCCGGTGCAGCACGTCCCAGGCTGATGGTGCTCACCTCGGACAAGGGATGGCCGTACACGATGAATGGGACGCATAGGTGTGGTAATGACTTGTGTGTTAACTGCGAGGTGGATCGAGTGTGGCAGATCGTCAAGGGCGATCGAGACAAGTGGCTCAGCAACTCTGACTTGACTCTCAATCCTTCACCTTTGTTTCGTCTGTTGATTGGGACGCCCGGGATCGGGAATTCGATGGCTGCCAGCTCGTACCTCCTCTACCAGCTGCTGCAATACGACGTCGAGAAACTCCAAGTGGCTGCCTACAGTGTTGGTGGAAGTACGACGTACGTGTCTGACGAGACCATCAAGACGGTGTCGGAATAGAGGAGCAACACAACGTCCAAGAGAGTTTTGTGTGGTTTGTGGTGGCATGGGATGAAGGGGTATATCATCTAGGATGTGACAGAGGAGGGAACAGCGCCAGCGAGTTGTTTTGCG
>NW_901152.1:0-914 GCF_000209065.1 Trypanosoma cruzi | reverse complement strand
TCTTCGACCCCACGACAGCTCCCACACCGACCGCGGTGCCCAATGGGGCAGAGATGGAGAAGATCAGCGCAAGCAGCAACTCCAGTGAAATGCGCATGGACGCGTCCGCCAGCCGCGAGCCCAGCGCAAGACCCTCGAACATCTGATGAAATACCAGCGCCACAAGGAGCGCCTTCGTCTCCGCGTCGCTCGTGATGCCAACCGTCAGTCCAATGAACACACTGTGCAGCGTCACACCGAATTCCATGAACAGGGCCGAGAGAAGCCGATGTGCCCTCCCGCCTTCCACGGAAGCGAGCGCGTGGCTGTGATGGTGCTGGTAGATATCACCGCTGGGCGCACCGTCAGCACGCTCCTCATCCCCGTTCGCGTCCCCCTTTTCCCCGTTCCCCCCGGAAGGAGAGGACGGAGACTCGTCGCTCGCAAACATCGCCACCAACTGCGTCTCAAGCGCGTGCATCACTATGGCTGCAATCATCGCAAAAAGAAACGCGTACGCGTCGTATGACTCCTTCCACGAGTCCGGAACGCAGTCTTCCTCAAGCAACTCAGCAGCGGGGTGGATCATGTGGATCGTTGACACGGCCAGCACCACGCCAGTCGCCGCACACTTGCCGAGAACAAACAAGAATGGGTTCATCCGCAGACACGGCACATGCTTCCCGGCAAGTGGGATAACCGTCCCCAGAAACGACGACAAAAGCACGACGAAGATGGCCACCACATGCAGCCCCACCGTGTACGGTCCATTGGAGCCACCACAGTCTCCATGGCTGTGCTCATCCTTATCTCCGTCGTGGCTGTCATCGCAGTGCTGCGCGGCCATCTTCCCCCTCAGCAACTCGTACTGGGAGAGGAGCGCATCGCACGTCTCGTTTTCGCTCATTCTGCTGGTAGGATAAAAAAAAAAAAAA
>NW_901151.1:0-914 GCF_000209065.1 Trypanosoma cruzi | reverse complement strand
GTTTGACGCCGCGTGGGAGGCGTTTGCTGACACTCGGCCGCAGGCCGTGATTGTGTTTGGGTCACCGATAACTGATACCGCGGAATTTTTTAGGAGGATGCTGACGGACAGGCGCACTGCTGGCGCATATCTGCTTGCTCCCTCGGTGCTGCAGGAACTTGTTTTGAGTGTGTGGCGTGCTGCTTTGGCTGGCGGTGTTGAGTTTGTGCCTGGGCAGGTGATCACGACGGGGACGAACCCGCTGGCGAAGGACACACAGTACGAGGCCATCCAGCGCTTCCAGGAGGTGATGCGGGCATATCTGACGCACAGTGGGCAAAAGGACTATGCCGACAAGGACCATTTTCTGAAGGATGACGGCGACGGTGAGATGATGGTTGCTGGGTGGATTGCTGGCGAGGTGCTCTCACAGGCGCTGGGAAGTCGTGAGTGGGTGAAGGACCGCAAGTCGTTCTTGGCGTCTCTGTACAACCAACGCCGGTATGTGGTTGACGACATTGTGATTGGCGACTACGGTGGCGAGTGCAAAGCGGGGGCTGCATCGAGGGGTGCCGCCTGCCGCTGCAATCAGGGCGGCCGGACTGTGTACATAAAGAAGTTTGTGGAGAGTTTCCGTGCGGTTTATGCGGATTGGGGGACTTTGGTGGTTCCATTGTCGGAGTGCGAGGCGTCGGGTTTGATGTTGCGAGGCACGCTTAACGGGGTCGGCTTTATGCTTGTGGACATTCCACCGGTGTCAAAAGTTATTTCTGAATTACAGAAGGGCTTCTATGGCGGAAGAATGGTGCACAATGCTTTTTTGATAACCAGCGATGAAGTAAGCATGCAGTTAATATCATCCACAAGGAATGGTGCCCCTGATGCGCTGAGGGAAACGATGGAGGCAAAACGTGTTGATTTTGTTGGCGGCGTGG
>NW_901150.1:0-914 GCF_000209065.1 Trypanosoma cruzi | reverse complement strand
GCTGCTGGCGTCGACGGCAACGGCAACCGGGCCATTGACTGCAAGCCATGCGGCTATTTGGGCCTCGTCCTGCGGTAATTCAACGTGACCGGTAATCGTGGCACCCACCGTGTGGCCTGACGTCGTGCACGGCGGCGATATCCCCTCGCCCGACGCATAAGGGTAGCTGTCCTCCGTGTACACGGCGCCGTTATTCTCCTGCACAATCCACTCAAAGGCGCTGTTCATCAGGCCACCACCGCAGCCAGAGTCCGTTTTATCGCACGACACGAGCATCTGCTCCGACAGGTTCGTCAGCGGGTGGCCGGCGAGAAACCACTGGCACTCAACGTTGCCAATGGCGGAGAAGGCCCAGCACGAGCCGCATTGGCCCTGGTCCTTGACGGCTGTCACGGCGCCTCTCGCACGCCAATCCACTGCCGCGGGCGCACCAACAACCTCCACGTTCACCGGCACTCTCGCGCGCTCCTGTGCCGCCGCAAAGTGCGCCGCGCCGTTGTGGTAGCGGGACCGGAATTCCTCGCGCGTGAGGTCCGAGAAGGGCGTGACGCCGAAGGTCGCGTGTGGGTTTGCCGCGGCGTGCAGCCTCGCAAGAAACAGGTTCTCCCGGAACACGCTCAGGCGGAACGCCTCCTCCGCGGCGCTCTCGTACACCCTGCCATGCTTCTGCTTGAATTCTGCGAATTGCGACGCCAGCGTCTCCTCCGCATGCAGGCTCGCCGTCGCCGCGGGGACGAGGCACGCCATGACGACCAGGACGGCCGCGAGCGACAGCGCACGCGCCCAGCCAGACATTACTGCTTGTGTGGGTTTGTTTCCTTCCTTATGTGCCTTCAACAGCGTCACCTTCAGACTGTGGTGGTGTGCGGGCGTTGACGTGGAGAGAAGGAGCATGCGCGCGTGTATGTGCACGC
>NW_901149.1:0-914 GCF_000209065.1 Trypanosoma cruzi | reverse complement strand
TCGCTCGCCAACCCCTTGTCGCTCGTCGAGCCCTTCGACCCACAAGCACCCATCTCGTTGCTCTCCTTGACTCGGCTTATTATCGACTGTGGCGCAACCTGCGCGCAAGCACACAAACCCACAACAGAAAGAGAGAGGTGGCACCAAGGCCCACAGCGGCACAGAAGAAACACAGCAACAAGGGCACAGGAGCAAACACACACACACACACACACAAACACAACGACAGTCGCAGGTAAAAATGACCATCAACTACATAAAGTGGAGAATGTGCTCCGCCCAGCAAAAACAGGTGCCCCGCCGCATGCGGACACGGTGTTTACATTGGCGACGGCGCGGGCACGTCACTCTGCGGCCGCGAGCTTCACGCGCTCTCCGGCACGTTGTCCGGGTCGCCGTCGGCGTCCAGTTTGACTGCAGAAGCCCACGCAGCAAACTCGTCGAACGTCACGGACCCAGTGCCGTTCTTATCGAGCTCCTTGAACAGCGCCGCGGGATCCTCGACCTTGGCGCCCCACGCCTCAAGCTTGGGCACGGCGCGCTTGAACTCCTCCTCGTCGACCAGCATGTTGCCGGAGGCGTCAATCTCGTCGAACATCACCGTCAGCTCGAAGAAGTCGTAGATGTAGCACAGCATCAGACGGAACTCCAGAAATTCAACAAAGTCCTCGGAGCCCTTGTTCTCCAGCTTGCTGCCCAGGGCCCTCACCTTGTCGAATGCACGCTTCGTGATGTCGCGCACTCGCGGCGTGAACTCGTCCAACTTCAGCACCTCGAGGCAGCCGCTGTGCACCTCATCGTAGCACAGCTTCCCGGTCTCGTTCTTGTCGAACTTCTTGAAGAGCTCGATGCGGCGCTGTTTTGCCTCGGCGGTCTTCTCACGAGGAATCGCCTGGCGAATGCGCTCCCACGCT
>NW_901148.1:0-914 GCF_000209065.1 Trypanosoma cruzi | reverse complement strand
AAAGCAGAGGAAAAAGCGCACGGCACGCCACAATGCGGCCAAGCACCGATGCCGAGGCGCCGCAGAGACCTACACAACAGTTGGGAGAGAGGCAGTAGAAAACGAAAAGAAAACAACAACAAACCAATCCTATTCTATAGGGCTACGTGTGGGTCACCGTGGCTCAGCGACGACGGCCACCCAGGTGCATCTAACATGTTGCGCCCCCTCCCTGCGCCTGGCCTGAAGGCCGCTCTAAGCGCTGGGCGTCGCCCTCGCCTTCTTGCTGCTCTTGTGCTTCTTCGCCAGCGCCTTGTTCAGGCTCGGCATCACACCACCACGCGACAGCGTCACATCCTTCAGGAGCATGCCGAGGTCGTCGTCGTGGCGCACGGCAAGCGTCACCGTGCGGGGTGTCAGGCGCTTCGGCTTCTTTGCCTGCTGGCTCGCCGCCTTCACGGACAGCTCCAGCAGCTCGGCTGTCAGGTACTCCAGCACCGCCGCCATGTACACAGCGCCCGACGCGCCGATGCGGCGGGCATACTGGCCGCGGCGCAGCAGCGAGCCCACACGGCCCACGGGGAAGATCAGACCGGCCTTCGCGGAGCGGCCGCCGCTGTGCTTCTTGGACGCCTTCTTCGCTGCCTGCTTCGGGGTTGCCATCCTTGTCTGCGAAAAACAAAAAACAAAAAACAAATAGTAATAAAGTGTGGTTGGGTTCCTTGGCTTGGCTTTGATCTTGGGAAACAAAGGGAGGAGAGAAGGGCGGGGGCAGGAGACCTGCGGCCAAAGCAGAGGAAAAAGCGCACGGCACGCCACAATGCGGCCAAGCACCGATGCCGAGGCGCCGCAGAGACCTACACAACAGTTGGGAGAGAGGCAGTAGAAAACGAAAAGAAAACAACAACAAACCAATCCTATTCTATAGGGCTACG
>NW_901147.1:0-914 GCF_000209065.1 Trypanosoma cruzi | reverse complement strand
GCTTCTTGGAGGAATTTCGCGAGCTCTTGCCAACAATGGTGCTGCAGTCGGCGGATCGTTTTCGAGCGGCTGCTGCACCACACGTTGTGGTCTAAATTTTTGTTTCGAATTATGAATGGCGGGAGTCAGAGGCACTCTCTTTCAATGTATGTTTGCGTGTGCACACACTGGACACCAAACAACCCTGAATTATCCGCTTCTTGGAGGAATTTCGCGAGCTCTTGCCCACAATGGTGCTGCAGTCGGCGGATCGTTTTCGAGCGGCTGCTGCACCACACGTTGTGGTCTAAATTTTTGTCTTGAATTATGAATGGCGGGAGTCAGAGACACTCTCTTTCAATGTATGTTTGCGTGTGCACACACTGGACACCAAACAACCCTGAATTATCCGCTTCTTGGAGGAATTTCGCGAGCTCTTGCCCACAATGGTGCTGCAGTCGGCGGATCGTTTTCGAGCGGCTGCTGCACCACACGTTGTGGTCTAAATTTTTGTTTCGAATTATGAATGGCGGGAGTCAGAGGCACTCTCTTTCAATGTATGTTTGCGTGTTCACACACTGGACACCAAACAACCCTGAATTATCCGCTTCTTGGAGGAATTTCGCGAGCTCTTGCCCACAAGGGTGCTGCAGTCGGCGGATCGTTTTCGAGCGGCTGCTGCACCACACGCTGTGGTCTAAATTTTTGTTTCGAATTATGAATGGCGGGAGTCAGAGGCACTCTCTTTCAATGTATGTTTGCGTGTGCACACACTGGACACCAAACAACCCTGAACTATCCGGTGCTTGGAGGAATTTCGCGAGCTCTTGCCCACAAGGGTGCTGCAGTCGGCGGATCGTTTTCGAGCGGCTGCTGCACCACACGTTGTGGTCTATGTTTTTGTTTCGAATTATGAATGGCGGGAGTCAGAGGCA
>NW_901146.1:0-914 GCF_000209065.1 Trypanosoma cruzi | reverse complement strand
CACCCAGCAGGCACATCAAGCGTCCTCAAAACCAACCTGGAACAGACAAAAAAAAGAGGCAATCATAGAAAACAAAGATCCCCGCCCCCAAACAGGAAAAACATTAAAGAAAACGCGATTCTTTTTTTTGTCCTTACTGCCGGGGTTGGCCGCCGCAAGAAATAAAAAATGGTAGGGCGGTGGCCCCGGACGCTAGATACAGCACGACGTGTCGAATTATCCAAGTTGCAGCGGCTGCCCCGGACGTTAGATACGGGACGACGTGTCGAATTATCCAAGTTGCAGCGGCTGCCCCGGACGTTAGATACAGCACGACGTGTCGAATTATCCAAGCTGCAGCGGTGGCCTCGGGCGTTAGATATATGACGACTTACAGTAGTAACCACGCTGCGGCTGCGCATCCTAAACACGTCTTTTTCGTTTTCCAGGGGACAACGCAAATGTGCTCGATTGTTCGAAGATCGACATTAATACTTTACGTGAAAAGGAGTCGCGCGACCGCATTTTTTTAGCTCAGTGGCAAACACGCTCACAATGTCATCCGGGGACGCGGGTTCGATTCCCGCAGAAGCCTAAGTTTTTTCCATTTTTTTTTTTTTGAATTCTTGTTTCATATTGCTTTTTAAACTTCTGGTTTGCAGGACGGTGTGCGAGTTCTGCAATCGCACTGATTCCATCTGTTTCGTGGTTTGTGCGGCTGCGGCTGCGGTGGTGGCCGCGTGAGAGTGAGTGTGAGAGAGCCATGCACCGCCCGCATACACACACTTCCTTCTCTCTCTGTGTGTGTGTCCCCTTGCATGGACTCTCGTCGTCGCCTCACCCCACGAAGCACACACAATAATGTGCCCATTGTATATATGCATGCACACCCATGCAGGCCCGTTGGTGCTCTCTTTGCACGACACGCACCGCTG
>NW_901145.1:0-914 GCF_000209065.1 Trypanosoma cruzi | reverse complement strand
ATCGTGTCGCAAAAACAGCAATCAACAATACTGTCGGTGCTGTGAGCGATGAGTGGCCGTGGTGTGCAGCATATCCGTGGCCTCGCGCCCCCTCCCATAAACCAACACCGCACGTCTGCCAATTTTAAGCGTTGCACGTCAGAGAAGAGCGTGACCAATTTTGTGGCCCGCACTGGATGCACGGTCCAGTAGGCTCAGCGCGTCTGAGCGGGTGTCACCAGCCATGGGCTGCTACGGCATTGCGGGTGGTCGGTACGACGACGCAACGGTGGTGCCTGAGGCGTATGAAGATGACGTCCTGTCGTGAGGCTTCTGCGCGTCCTCGTCGCCATCCTCGTCATCGCGCAGCAGCGCCTCCAGCACACCACGCCGCGGCTCGCGCAGCTCCTGCCAGTCGCGGTCCTCCGCGTACCACACAACGACGCTGTACACAATGACCGCAAGCAGCACGGTCGTCAGCAGCAGCACGATCGCCGCGTACGCCCTCGCACCGCCGTCGCTCGGCGCAAGATGGTTCGCCGCGCTGACCAGGCACAGCACCGCAAGGAGCACAAAGCCCGCAGTGTGCATCACCGTCAGGAAGGCCGAGCGCATCATGTTCGTGAAGGCAACCACGCCCGCGCACGCAAGCAGCACAGCCGCCATGCAGAAGTACTGGACGTGGCAGCCTCCCACGGGCGGGTGCACAGCCGCAATCAGGCCCACCACACACAGCACCGACAGCTGGAACACGCACCAGTACGCGTGGCTGCCCCTCATGTTCGTCAGCATGCCGCCGTACATCCGCTGCTGCGCCGCGGGGTGCCAATACCCGACGGGGTACAGCAGGCGCTCGTGCAGCGGCTTCCTCGAAACTGCCAGTACCTCGTGAAGCTCGCGCCCGTGTGGCGGGCAATCAAGTAGCACACGCCAGC
>NW_901144.1:0-914 GCF_000209065.1 Trypanosoma cruzi | reverse complement strand
GTGGCGTCATGACGTCGCTGATCAAGCGCAACACGACGATTCCGACCAAGAAAAGCCAGATCTTCTCGACGTACGCGGACAACCAGCCGGGCGTGCACATCCAGGTCTTTGAGGGAGAGCGTGCGATGACGAAGGACTGCCACCTGCTCGGCACATTCGACCTGTCCGGCATCCCGCCGGCGCCGCGCGGTGTGCCCCAGATTGAGGTGACCTTTGACCTCGACGCCAACGGCATCCTGAACGTGTCCGCGGAGGAGAAGGGCACCGGTAAGCGCAACCAGATTGTCATCACGAACGACAAGGGCCGCCTGAGCAAGGCGGACATTGAGCGCATGGTGTCCGAGGCTGCCAAGTACGAGGCGCAGGACAAGGAACAGCGCGAGCGCATTGACGCAAAGAACGGTCTTGAGAACTACGCATTTTCGATGAAGAACACCGTAAACGAGCCGAACGTCGCTGGCAAGATTGAGGAGGCCGACAAGAACACGATTACGAGTGCCGTGGAGGAGGCGCTGCAATGGCTGAACAACAACCAGGAGGCCAGCAAGGAGGAGTACGAGCACCGCCAGAAGGAGCTGGAGAACCTGTGCACGCCCATCATGACGAAGATGTACCAGGGCATGGGCGCGGGCGGCGGTATGCCTGGCGGTATGCCTGGCGGTATGCCTGGTGGAATGCCCGGGGGCATGCCTGGCGGCGCGAACCCGTCGTCTTCGTCAGGACCGAAGGTGGAGGAAGTTGACTGAGAGCGCATCCCTGAAGATGTTCTCATGGCGGCGTCTGTTCGCGAACGAATAACCCGTTGGTTTTCTCCTTTGTAGAACGTAGTGGTCTGCGACAAACCCAGCAGCCATCACTATTTTTATTATTGTTTTTTTTCCCTCTCCCCATTATTATTATTATTATTATTATTA
>NW_901143.1:0-914 GCF_000209065.1 Trypanosoma cruzi | reverse complement strand
CCACCAGAAGATAAGCACAACTTTCGTAACACGACAACATCAGCATTTCGCGTAAGGCATACACAAGAAAGACAGGCATATACACACACACACACACGTGTTAGAGACCCTAAGAACAAGAAACTCGCAAAGATGACCGAGACATTCGCATTCCAGGCTGAGATTAATCAGCTAATGTCTCTCATAATTAATACCTTCTATTCCAACAAGGAAATTTTCCTGCGTGAATTGATCAGCAACTCGTCCGATGCGTGCGACAAGATCCGCTACCAGAGCCTGACGAACCAGGCGGTGCTGGGTGACGAGTCCCACCTTCGTATCCGCGTGATCCCCGACAAGGCAAACAAGACGCTGACGGTGGAGGATACCGGTATTGGCATGACGAAGGCGGAGCTTGTGAACAATCTGGGCACGATCGCGCGGTCCGGCACAAAGGCCTTCATGGAGGCGCTGGAGGCCGGTGGTGACATGAGCATGATTGGCCAGTTCGGTGTTGGTTTCTACTCGGCGTACCTTGTGGCTGACCGCGTGACGGTTGTGTCGAAGAACAACGACGACGAGGCGTACAAGTGGGAATCGTCTGCTGGCGGCACTTTCACCGTGACGCCGACGCCGGACTGTGACCTGAAGCGCGGCACCCGCATTGTTTTGCACCTGAAGGAGGACCAGCAGGAGTACCTGGAGGAGCGCCGTCTGAAGGATCTCATCAAGAAGCACTCGGAGTTCATCGGTTATGACATTGAGCTGATGGTGGAGAAGGCGACGGAGAAGGAGGTGACCGACGAGGATGAGGACGAGGCGGCTGCGGCGAAGAATGAGGAGGGTGAGGAGCCGAAGGTGGAGGAGGTGAAGGACAACGCGGAGGAGGGGGAGAAGAAGAAGAAGACGAAGAAGGTCAAGGAGGGACGCAGGAG
>NW_901142.1:0-914 GCF_000209065.1 Trypanosoma cruzi | reverse complement strand
TAGTTCAGGGTTGTTTGGTGTCCAGTGTGTGAACACGCAAACAGATATTGACAGAGAGTGCCTCTGACTCCCACCATTCACAATCGGAAACAAAAATTTGGACCACAACGTGTGATGCAGCGACCGCTCGAAAACGATCAGCCGAGTGCAGCACCCGTGTGCGCAAGAGCTCGCGAAATTCCTCCAAGCAGCGGATAATTCGGGGTTGTTTGGTGCCCAGTGTGTGAACACGCAAACAGATATTGACAGAGAGTGTCTCTGACTCCCATCATTCATAATTGGAAACAAAAATTTGGACCACAACGTGTGATGCAGCGGCCGCTCGAAAACGATCAGCCGAGTGCAGCACCCGTGTGGGCAAGAGCTCGCGAAATTCCTCCAAGCAGCGGATAGTTCAGGGTTGTTTGGTGTCCAGCGTGTGAACACGCAAACAGATATTGACAGAGAGTGTCTCTGACTCCCACCATTCACAATCGGAAACAAAAATTTGGACCACAACGTGTGATGCAGCGGCCGCTCGAAAACGATCAGCCGAGTGCAGCACCCGTGTGGGCAAGAGCTCGCGAAATTCCTCCAAGCAGCGGATAATTCAGGGTTGTTTGGTGTCCAGTGTGTGAACACGCAAACAGGTATTGACAGAGAGTGCCTCTGACTCCCACCATTCATAATTGGAAACAAAAATTTGGACCACAACGTGTGATGCAGCGGCCGCTCGAAAACGATCAGCCGAGTGCAGCACCCTTGTGGGCAAGAGCTCGCGAAATTCCTCCAAGCAGCGGATAATTCAGGGTTGTTTGGTGTCCAGTATATAAACACGCAAACAGATATTGACAGAGAGTACCTCTGACTCCCACCATTCACAATCGGAAACAAAAATTTGGACCACAACGTGTGATGCAGCGGCCGCTCGAAAG
>NW_901141.1:0-914 GCF_000209065.1 Trypanosoma cruzi | reverse complement strand
ATGATGAGCACGCACCTCCCAATACGTCCGAATCTTCTGCGCCTGCTTCCACGGTGTGACACCGTCAACAAACTGGAATAAATCCCTCACCTCATTGTCAAAATGACGGATGTATCCATGCGGCCGCGCCTTATACCGCCAGTAACGATTCAGTGAAAAGAAGTAGCTCGTGCCAATATTGTCCTGTCGGATTTGCTCCGCAATGAGTGGTTGATCGGCCTCCTGCACGGCAATCCATTCCCACGGAGTGTAGCGGTGCATGTAACCAAGTCGAATATAATCCCGGCGATGAGAAATACTCAGCGGACGGAAGTTATCCGCTCTGGAAACGTCAAACCGTGTCCACTGATCAATCTCCGTGATCTGCTTCGTGGTGCGATACTTGCCGGCAGCCACCTCGGAGGTGCGTGCCGCCTCATACTTGTCCAAAAAATGCTCCCCCTTCGATGTCTTTTCGTTAAAAGGATCTGAGACATCAATGTACCGCCGTAGACTTGCCGGACTGAACCGCCGTGACTCGTCGCCAACGGTGCGCTCGGGCCCATGATAGCGTCTTTGCCAAATCATGATATTCGCTAACGGCACCTCCTCCACGGCACCATCGGACTGAAATGCAACGCGCACCAGCCGCGGTTCAGGGTTAAAGAATGGCTGTCGATCGTACGCAACAATTACCGCACGTTGTGGGGTACTAACAATACGTGATCCATTTGCATTCATGCCAACATGACGCCGCGCCCGAACGGGTAATCCTACCCGCAAACCATCTGCGTGCGTCGCAGGCGACCAGCCTTCCTCGCCCGACGCGGTTTGTTCCTCCCCAAATCACATCCTGCGTTTCAATGTAGTTCCCGCAGATTGTATGCATAATCACCAATACCGTAGTTAAGTGCGTGATTGACGTTCCCGTGGCA
>NW_901140.1:0-914 GCF_000209065.1 Trypanosoma cruzi | reverse complement strand
AACGGTGCTGCACTCGGATAATCGTTTTCGAGCGGCTGCTGCACCACACGCTGTGGTCTATGTTTTTGTTTCGAATTATGAATGGTGGTGGTCAGAGACACTCTCTTTCAATGTCTGTTTGCGTGTTCACACACTGAACGCCAAACAACCCGGAACTATCCGCTGCTTGGAGGAATTTCGCGAGATCTTGCCCACAACGGTGCTGCACTCGGATAATCGTTTTCGAGCGGCTGCTGCACCACACGCTGTGGTCTATGTTTTTGTTTCGAATTATGAATGGTGGTGGTCAGAGACACTCTCTTTCAATGTCTGTTTGCGTGTTCACACACTGAACACCAAACAACCCGGAACTATCCGCTGCTTGGAGGAATTTCGCGAGATCTTGCCCACAACGGTGCTGCACTCGGATAATCGTTTTCGAGCGGCTGCTGCACCACACGCTGTGGTCTATGTTTTTGTTTCGAATTATGAATGGTGGTGGTCAGAGACACTCTCTTTCAATGTCTGTTTGCGTGTTCACACACTGAACGCCAAACAACCCGGAACTATCCGCTGCTTGGAGGAATTTCGCGAGATCTTGCCCACAACGGTGCTGCACTCGGATAATCGTTTTCGAGCGGCTGCTGCACCACACGCTGTGGTCTATGTTTTTGTTTCGAATTATGAATGTTGGTGGTCAGAGACACTCTCTTTCAATGTCTGTTTGCGTGTTCACACACTGGACGCCAAACAACCCGGAACTATCCGCTGCTTGGAGGAATTTCGCGAGATCTTGCCCACAACGGTGCTGCACTCGGATAATCGTTTTCGAGCGGCTGCTGCACCACACGCTGTGGTCTATGTTTTTGTTTCGAATTATGAATGGTGGTGGTCAGAGACACTCTCTTTCAATGTCTGTTTGCGTGTTCACACAC
>NW_901139.1:0-914 GCF_000209065.1 Trypanosoma cruzi | reverse complement strand
CTCCTGTTTATCAGCTCCCCTCTCTTTTCGGCTTCACTGGGAAACACAAGCGTACCGTCCTTCATCTAACACCCGATCCGCCGCCGCCAATCAGTCGTGTCAAGGATGAAGTTTGTTCGCCGAAAGGTGTCGTCGAGACAGCGTTGGTATCTTTCCATTCAATCTGTTTGTACTTCATCTTTCACCACTGACTTCCCCTTTCACCAGCAATAGTCCCCAGTCATCGGCACCACTCTCCCGAGCACCAGCAACAGCTGTCCGGCTGTATTTTCCAACAAGCATGTAAATACCATCTCCCTTCACAACTGTTGTTGGTCGGCTCACATTTACGTTCTTCACTTCTTGAGAGCCATCATGAAAAGCGTTTTGGGAGGGACATTTTGTTTTATCGGAAGAGCATTCCTCCAGTACTTGTGTTTTCAATTTCTTTTTATCCAACTCCTCTGGGTTTTCATTATTCGACGTCAGTAGCTCCGAGGCAATCCCAGTAAAATGGCATCCACTGTTTTCACCCTTCGTGCACAGCGCCTCGGCAACGGCAAACACACCACCATTCATCTCAACAAGACTGGGAGCATAGAGCGAATCCACTGTTTCTTCACCTTTCTTGTCTCTCCAAACAAACAATCTCCCTGATGAACATCCCGGACACGACTGTGACAACTCCTCAGCGGCTGCATCCCCACCAGTGCCGCAGCACATCCACATCACGACGACGAGGAGCAGCACCGAGGAATTAAACACACGCCGCGACATGTTGGGCCTCTGCGGCTCACTCTCTCTTCCTTCCCTCCTCCTCCCGCTGGATCCGGTCACGCGGCGACGGTTGTGTGTGCGGGGTGCCTTCACAGCAGCAACACGTGAGTGCATATAAATATGTGTGTGTGGGCGGTGTGTGTGCTGTTGTCGTCCTT
>NW_901138.1:0-914 GCF_000209065.1 Trypanosoma cruzi | reverse complement strand
ACACACGCTGTGGTCTAATTTTTGTTTTGAATTATGAATGGCGGGAGTCAGAGGCACTCTCTTTCAATGTATGTTTGCGTGTGCACACACTGGACACCAAACAACCCGGAACTATCCGCTGCTTGGAGGAATTTCGCGAGCTCTTGGCCACAAGGGTGCTGCACTCGGCGGATCGTTTTCGAGCGGCTGCTGCACCACACGTTGTGGTCTATGTTTTTGTTTCGAATTATGAATGGCGGGAGTCAGAGACACTCTCTTTCAATGTATGTTTGCGTGTGCACACACTGGACACCAAACAAACCTGAATTATCCGCTGCTTGGAGGAATTTCGCGAGCTCTTGCCCACAATGGTGCTGCACTCGGCGGATCGTTTTCGAGCGGCTGCTGCACCACACGCTGTGGGTCTAAATTTTTGTTTCGAATTATGAATGGCGGGAGTCAGAGACACTCTCTTTCAATGTATGTTTGCGTGTGCACACACTGGACACCAAACAACCCGGAACTATCCGCTGCTTGGAGGAATTTCGCGAGCTCTTGCCCACAATGGTGCTGCAGTCGGCGGATCGTTTTCGAGCGGCTGCTGCACCACACGTTGTGGTCTAAATTTTTGTTTCGAATTATGAATGGCGGGAGTCAGAGGCACTCTCTTTCAATGTATGTTTGCGTGTTCACACACTGGACACCAAACAACCCGGAATTATCCGCTGCTTGGAGGAATTTCGCGAGCTCCTGCCCACAATGGTGCTGCACTCGGCGGATCGTTTTCGAGTGGCTGCTGCACCACACGCTGTGGTCTAAATTTTTGTTTTGAATTATGAATGGCGGGAGTCAGAGACACTCTCTTTCAATGTATGTTTGCGTGTGCACACACTGGACACCAAACAACCCTGAACTATCCGCTGCTTGGAGGATTT
>NW_901137.1:0-914 GCF_000209065.1 Trypanosoma cruzi | reverse complement strand
GCCCAAAGCGGGGATGCCGGCGCCCCGCCGTACCACAGTCGGGCGTCGCTGGCGGACAAGCTCCATTACCCTTCTCGACGATTGCGTCGGGCAAGTTGCGATACTGGATGGAGTGTCGGCGGTGCGGTGCGACGCCTGTGCGGAATGGCGGGGGGTGGTGGAATGGGTGGGGCTGCCGTCGTCCGCCTTCGTGAGCGGCGGGCGGCCCCTTTGCCGTTTTTTAACGGCCGTCCGCGCGGCGAGTGGTTCCCTCCGGTTGCGTGTCGGACGTTGCTTTTAGATGTGTCGTGTCCACAAACACGACACGACTGGCATCGCAACGATCGTTGCGTCCCTCGCCGTTCCGCGGGAGGCTGGGTTGCCCTCGAAAAGGCGTCGGCCTCATGAACGGCGGCGCAAAGACGGTCGCGAATGTTGCGGAGCGGGGTGCCGGGATCGGATGCCGTCATGAGCCGCACCCGGAATGCCTGCACTAAGATCCCGCCAAAATTCATGAGGCGATCGGCGGGATCCCGCTCCGCTTCCACCGCGTCGATCCACGCAATCAGCGCTCGAAGAGAAGTTGAACCTGGTCCTCCGCCTGGCGCCAATAATTTTGCGCGCCCCGGAAGTCGAAAACGACTCCGGAAACGCACGCATTCCATATACGCGGGGGCCAAGTGGTGACGTCAAGGGCGCGGAACCTTCGTTCCTCTTCTTCTGTTGCAGAATGGGCTTCCAGGAGGAAGTGCGGAAGGCAAGGGCAACGAGGAGCAAAAATGTGGTCGCCCGAAATCGCCCTGAGACGTCTGGGGAATAACCTGCCGTCTCTCCCGCGTGGGGTTGCGTCGGGCCGTGCGTGACGGCGCACCCCAAACCATCAAGCAACGCGTCTGACGCGGTTTTTTTGTAACGCCATCTTCGGCCGTATTTTC
>NW_901136.1:0-914 GCF_000209065.1 Trypanosoma cruzi | reverse complement strand
AACGTCTTCATATTTTATCTCATCCGGGTCCAGAGCATCTGTCAAAAGGTTTTCAGCGTGGCAAATGCGTTCTGGGGAAATGCTGATCGCACCGGTCTTGCGTAATAATGCTGCCACATCCGCCCATGCGGGATCCGTGGGGTAAAGAGTTGCCATAAACATGGGGTAAAAGATATGGCGCAACTGGTCTCCAAAAGTAACGCATGTCACGGGCTGCTCATTGGGCCCACGCAGTGGTGCGGAGCGTGGGATACATAATGTCCACATGTTCATCTCAAATGAGTTAAAACCCTGTCGCCGCACCCACGCCGCAAGTCTCTGTAATTCCTCGGCATTTTGTCCATAAAAAGAGAGGAGTATCTCCGTCGCCACCACCTGTCGGTCCTTAAACTCCCGTTTCTCCAACTCTGGACGGATAAGGGCACCGAAAAGATCTCCCTCCTTCGGTCCATTTGTAGAGAAAACAGCCTGCAGTAGGTGTGCGCCAAATTTTCCAGAGGGATTGAGGTTTGTATCAAGCACGTTGTAGTACTGGAACTTATTTCTGTGGTGCGGCGGCTGCATCCCAAGCCCATGAACGGTCAGTTCACGTGGATCCGTCACACCGTGGCTCTCCAGGTATTCCATGAGATGCACAGCCTTCCCCTTTTCGTCATAAAACAGCGGCGTGCGTGGCTGTTCCAGCGCTGTTGTAATGATGAAATCCAGCAAATTTTGGGCCGTCACGGAGGTCGGTAGGTGCAAAGCGTTGTCCACGCGGGCACAGATGGAATATATTCCACCCCCGAACGTCTTTTTGCTACAACTCAAATTCACCCCACCATTAAGAAGAGAGTAAAGGCGTGACTTCTCGGCAATAGTGGTAAGACGTGTCCTCGCTGTAGAAAGGCAAGGACCCGATTCAATGGCGCTAA
>NW_901135.1:0-914 GCF_000209065.1 Trypanosoma cruzi | reverse complement strand
TGTTCTTGTTGTGTTTTGCTTGTTTGTGCTTCTTCGTGCTTGCTCACCACCTCGGAGTCGTCCCCCTTGTCTTAATGTACTCTTCGGACCTCTGACGTCCAATTTCCTGCCTGAGCGATGCGGTCTCTTCCACACTTCGAAGCACTCCCATCTCCTCCATTTCGGCTCGTCCCTTCCTAGCAGTGCTCCAACGCTGCAGGATGGCATCATCTATTGATCCACCACTAAGTACCTTTTTATGAAGCTCGGTTGGCTCACCATCACCACCTTCCTCACTTTTTTTCAAGCCACTTTTCGGGTCAACATCCTCAAATGCCACCTTACTAGGCTTGTGCGCGAGTGAAAAAAGAACTCTTGAGAACTCCGAAACAGCGTTCTCGCACCTAGACATCTGCTGAACCGTGGGTAATCCATCTAAGGAAGTCCTTCTTGCTACCTCCTTATATCCCAAAGCCTCAAAAAGTTCGATATCCTTCGAGGCAGGGCAAACAGATGAAACTCGATGGCAGTAACGTTCGCAAAGTTCGCAGTCCTCTTGTCGACGTTGTTTGGCAACCGCCGCAAACCGATTTTCCCATCCTTTTGGTGCGCGGCTTTGATTGTCCAGAACTCTCGCGGTCCTTTCCAAACAAAAGCTCGAACAATCCGCGCACAGTGCAACTAACGACGAGAGCGTCAGCTGGCTTGTATCGTACTTGTCTCTACGTGTCTGAAGGGTCATAAGAACAAAACTTAAAAGGGAAAAAAAGAAGAAAAAAAAGGCCAACCCAATGGCGTGCCCTTTTTTGCCATGCGTTTGAGTGCAGCAGTTACTGTTCCTACTTTTATTTACTCTCTCGCATTTTATTCACAGGACTCCAGCGCCTCTTCATGGACAACAGAGAAACAAAATCAAAAATAAAATAAAATAAGCA
>NW_901134.1:0-914 GCF_000209065.1 Trypanosoma cruzi | reverse complement strand
AGCTCGCGAAATTCCTCCAAGCAGCGGATAATTCAGGGTTGTTTGGTGTCCAGTGTGTGCACACGCAAACATACATTGAAAGAGAGTGTCTCTGACTCCCGCCATTCATAATTCGAAACAAAAACATAGACCACAACGTGTGGTGCAGCAGCCGCTCGAAAACGATCCGCCGAGTGCAGCACCATTGTGGGCAAGAGCTCGCGAAATTCCTCCAAGCAGCGGATAATTCCGGGTTGTTTGGTGTCCAGTGTGTGCACACGCAAACATACATTGAAAGAGAGTGTCTCTGACTCCCGCCATTCATAATTCAAAACAAAAATTTAGACCACAGCGTGTGGTGCAGCAGCCGCTCGAAAACGATCCGCCGAGTGCAGCACCATTGTGGGCAAGAGCTCGCGAAATTCCTCCAAGCAGCGGATAATTCAGGGTTGTTTGGTGTCCAGTGTGTGCACACGCAAACATACATTGAAAGAGAGTGCCTCTGACTCCCGCCATTCATTATTCGAAACAAAAATTTAGACCACAACGTGTGGTGCAGCAGCCGCTCGAAAACGATCCGCCGACTGCAGCACCATTGTGGGCAAGAGCTCGCGAAATTCCTCCAAGCAGCGGATAGTTCCGGGTTGTTTGGTGTCCAGTGTGTGAACACGCAAACATACATTGAAAGAGAGTGCCTCTGACTCCCGCCATTCATAATTCGAAACAAAAACATAGACCACAACGTGTGGTGCAGCAGCCGCTCGAAAACGATCCGCCGACTGCAGCACCATTGTGGGCAAGAGCTCGCGAAATTCCTCCAAGCAGCGGATAGTTCCGGGTTGTTTGGTGTCCAGTGTGTGAACACGCAAACATACATTGAAAGAGAGTGCCTCTGACTCCCGCCATTCATAATTCGAAACAAAAATTTAGACCAC
>NW_901133.1:0-914 GCF_000209065.1 Trypanosoma cruzi | reverse complement strand
GCCATCGTCCCCATCCTCGCTGGCGGCGGTGTACGCCTGCACGGCGCCCTGTCCCCGGCGCGGCACCTCACGCACCACCGCAGTCGGCAGCCGGCCGTATTTCTTCATCATCGCGTCAAACCCACAGCGGTGCTTCACTGCACGATCAGCGGCAACGCAAACACCGGCGCAACACACCACCATCATGAGCCACGGCAGCAGCAGTGGCAGCAGCGCGGTGTGGCGTGGCTGGCGCATGGCTTCGGTACAATTTGTCTGTTCCTGAGGTGCGGGCAGCAGCAGTGGTATTAGTGGTGGTGGTGGTGGTGGTAGCACAGGCCTTGTCTGCGGGAGGAGAAGCAGAAGGAAAGAGGAACAGAGGGAGAAAGAGACGCCGCAGCCACAAGAGAGAAGGAGGGGCAGCACCACAAATTACCGCAGCGCACGCACAGACAACAACAAAAAACAGACACAGCCTCCAAATAAAGCCGAAGCATGGAAAAATGTTCGCCTGGGCTGAGAGCCGGATCCCGAACTGATACGTATAAATAAAACAGGACGGAAAGAAGAGGGCCATGGAGAGGCAGCGGCCTCGCCACATCCTCAATGTTTGTCCCAACCACATCTATATGTTCGGATAGCCACCCTCGTGCCACGGTGCGGTGTGTTCGGATTGGGGATATTTATTGCTTACGAGTTGGAAGAATTTGGGCCCTCCAGCCACAAGACCCCGCCGCAAGGTCGGAATCAAAGAGGGTGGATGGCAAAAATAAAAATAAAAACAAAAATAAAATTCGTCTTGCCGCTATCGGTTCCTTGATTCCTTCCATCGGGGCCTTTCAAAGGACCATAAGATAGGAAAAGGACCACACGGAAATACCTCCCACGGTTTACCAGGAAATATATTAAATGGGCAGCCAGCCCTCTCGATAACA
>NW_901132.1:0-914 GCF_000209065.1 Trypanosoma cruzi | reverse complement strand
CGCCACGCGCGGCACCGACAGCGCGCCACCGGCCCAAGGGTCGCTGCGCTTCACGACCGGCGTGTCTCTTTCTCGGGGCGCCGATGCACCCAAGCGCCCAGCGTCACGGAGCGGTGGGTCTCAAGACGCGCCTTTCCTGGCCATGCGAGGGGAGGCGCGGGGGCCAGCCGGCGAGGTTGCGGCGGGCGGGGCGGCTGTCAGACCTGTTGAGTTTGTTTTTGGCCATCACGCAAGCGCGTTCACGGGGCCACGCGCCCTCGCGCACAAGAGTTGGTTGCTTCCATCAGCAGCGGCGTGCGCCCACCACAACCCACCTCCGGGCAATTCGGCCCTCTCTTTCTCTTTCTCTCTCTTGCGCTTTCGGGCGGGCCCGCCACCAACCGTTTGCACAGGCAGGGCGCCAGACAGGGCAGGATGTTACGTGCGCGCCGTTGCGCAAGAAAGAAAAACGACAACAATAGCAGGAAGTGGGAGGGAGGGGAGCGGGCGCTCAGCCGAAAGGTGATTTTTATTGTTCCGTTCTCAATGCGTCGCTCAAACTGTTTGGACCTCGAACAACATGTCTCCATCGTAGCGCGTGTGTGTGTGTGCGGGCGTGCGCGTCGCTGGGCCGCAAAACCGCGCAGCGAGAGCAGAGGGACAAAGAAAGAAAAAAAGAAAAAGAAAAAAAAAGAAAGATGGGGGTGTAAAGCAAAGCACTTCAGTGTGAGCTGAGTCGGGAATTGCGTCCTCACGCGTTTTCGTCGTCAGACTGACAGGAAACTGTGGAATTTCATCACGCGTCGCAGCCGCATCTCTCACCCGTGCGCGTCCTCTTTGGTTTTTTTTTTTCCCATCGTTTCCCGAACTGGGGAGGGAGCCTCGACGCGCGCACCGTCACCGCAAACTCTCGCGCAACCGGGCAGGGCGCCACG
>NW_901131.1:0-914 GCF_000209065.1 Trypanosoma cruzi | reverse complement strand
CCTTCCGCCCTGACGTCGTGGTCCCGCGCAAACTCCGCCAGCTCCATGCCGCCGAGACAGCTCACCTCCTCGTCGTACGACCACGCAAAGTGGATCGGCTTCGCGCGCCTCATCTTGAGGAGCTCGGGGGCAAGAGACATGCACACGGCAACAAAGCCCTTCATGTCCGACGTGCCGCGACCGTACAGTTTCCCATCCCGCTCCGTCAGCGTAAACGGATCGCTGTCCCACTTCTGCCCGTCCACCGGGACCACGTCCGTGTGGCCGGAGAGAATGATGCCGCCCTTCGTCACGCCGCCGTCGCCCGGCAGCGTCGCCCACAGGTTTGCCTTGTTCCTCTCGGCGTTGTGTATCAGGGTGCACTTGACACCAAGCCCCTCCAGGTAGTCCTTGCAGTAGTGGATGAGCTCAAGGTTCGAGTTGCGGCTCGTCGTGTCAAAGGCCACAAGCTTCGCCAGCCACTGTGTGTGGTCCATGGACCGAGCCGCCATCGCCAAGGTGAGTTGCTTAAGATCTTGTAAACGAACTAGGGAGTGCAGGGTGCGAGGGGGAGAAGGGTGATGCAGAGAGACGCAGGGGACGTGCCCGTGTGTGTGTGTGGGTGTGTGTGTGCTGCGCAGCGGTGGCAGGAGTGCCGTGGAGGTAGGTGTATTCAAAGAAATAAACCAAAATATTCCCCCGGGATGCTGGCCGGACAATAAACTTATCTAAAAGCAATTGACAAGGTGGGAGAAAAAAGGTAAGTGAAAAAGCAGTGGGTTCGCCAATTCCCCAAGGATTAACCAAAGTAAATATATTCCGGTTGCCACTCTAGTGAAATGGTGCACTTTGATAGGATTAAACATATTATCAGTTACGAAGTGGTAGTCTTTGGGGTCCTCCCGCCACAAGACCCCGCTGCAAGAGGGGAATCA
>NW_901130.1:0-914 GCF_000209065.1 Trypanosoma cruzi | reverse complement strand
AGGCCACAAGCTTCGCCAGCCACTGTGTGTGGTCCATGGACCGAGCCGCCATCGCCAAGGTGAGTTGCTTAAGATCTTGTAAACGAACTAGGGAGTGCAGGGTGCGAGGGGGAGAAGGGTGATGCAGAGAGACGCAGGGGACGTGCCCGTGTGTGTGTGTGGGTGTGTGTGTGCTGCGCAGCGGTGGCAGGAGTGCCGTGGAGGTAGGTGTATTCAAAGAAATAAACCAAAATATTCCCCCGGGATGCTGGCCGGACAATAAACTTATCTAAAAGCAATTGACAAGGTGGGAGAAAAAAGGTAAGTGAAAAAGCAGTGGGTTCGCCAATTCCCCAAGGATTAACCAAAGTAAATATATTCCGGTTGCCACTCTAGTGAAATGGTGCACTTTGATAGGATTAAACATATTATCAGTTACGAAGTGGTAGTCTTTGGGGTCCTCCCGCCACAAGACCCCGCTGCAAGAGGGGAATCAAATGGGGCAGGTGGGATGGAAAGAATAAAAGTAAAAAAATTCGTCTTACCGATATCGGTTTCTTGCTTCCATAAATCACGGTCTTCCAAAAATTCATAAAATAACAAAGAATCGTAAAAAAAAATATATTCGTTTTATCAAAATATGTTAATTTGGGCAGCTAGTCTTCCTGAGAACATTCTCTTCACAAGCTCATAAAAAAGAACGATGTGCCTACCACATACCCCGCTGTCAGAATGTACCCCTAAACAGTGCCCCGCATTCAGCTGCCGGTGTGGAAATTGAGACACGCCATGACGGTCCTCCACACCAACGCCCAACGCCAAACATAGCCCAAACCCACCCACCCAAGAAACAAGTAGTAAAAGAAAGAGGCTCAACTAAAACCCCACTAAATTTCAGGTAAATATAACGCCCCAGCACACTGGCGGTGGCCACA
>NW_901129.1:0-914 GCF_000209065.1 Trypanosoma cruzi | reverse complement strand
GAAGGAGGCGGCCTTTTGAGATGCACACTGCAGCAATGGGAGACACCGGAGCAGTGCGATACGTGTGGCGGCGTCAATGGAGGCGTTTGAGGCGACGACGAGAAAAGTCCCCGCGATGCTCTTTCCCCCCACATTGAGACTCTTCAGATGACCCCTCGTTGCGTGGTGGACAAATTGCAGAAGAAGTAAAATTGCGTTGGGGCATAAGTGACGACTCGCCTCTTGCAAGGCCAGCAGCCACTTTCCTTCCGCTTGCCGTTCACCGCCACCGCCCGCGGCATTCGTGTTGCTGGAGCCGCCGACGTTACTTCCGCGAGAGACACCGGGTCGACCGCCACTTTCGCCACCACCACGTGCACCATTATCCGCCATGGCGACAGCCGCGTCCACTGCGGTGACGGCGGCCACGTTTGAAGCCTCCCCCCCGTCTCCGTTCTGCGCAACAAACATCGATGGACCCACAACGATGCTCTCATCACCTGTTTTTTTAAACACCTGCAGAAGAACCTCAAACAGCTTGTCTAAACTTTGCCACCCAATGAGTGGTTCCTTCTCCTCGTAAAAGGCGGTGCAGCAGGCCTCTTCGATAATGCGTTGAACAGCATACACCGCGTGATCCGTGACAAATCGATTCTGTGAGACGAAACGTCGAAATGTGATTTGCCCAACATCCGCGGCAGAAATCTCCTGCGGAATTGAAAAGGGACTTGAAGACTCATCATCCTCACAGCCGACCATAAGACTGTGCAGTGCATCGATGCACCCACTAGCAACATCGCCCTCTTGACACTGTAAAAGAAAACATAGCGCCCCTGGGTGCGTCGGTGCATACTGTGACACCCGCGAATCCTGTCGCTCGCAACAACACACAAAAAGTGAACTGAGTGAGTCTGCCTTCCCAAGCACGCTAAGCT
>NW_901128.1:0-914 GCF_000209065.1 Trypanosoma cruzi | reverse complement strand
GGTGCGGTTGTTCGTGATGCGATGTGTTTACAAACACGGCGGTGTTGAAGCTGATTCGTGAGGAATTTCATTTGGACAACGTTTTTCGCATGGTAAACGCCTTCCTGCTGGTTGGAAATGGTGGTTTCTATGAACTTCTTATCGACAGGCTGGACCCTGTGCTCAGTAGACTGAGTCATATGGTGCAAACCTCCATTGTTCGTGATCACATGCAAAGCGCGCTTCTTGACATTGTTCCATACACGAGGCACCTTGACACGGATCTCTTTTCGATGCTGCAATGTGAAATGGTCAAGGACGACAAGATTATTGGCTGGGATGCCTTTCTTGTGACAATGACAGTGCCTTCGCCTCTCAATAACATCTTTGACGTGACCGCCATGAAAGTCTACCGACGGCTTTTCCGCATCATGTTCAAAGTGAAGCGGGCTGAAGTTGCGCTGAAGAAGTCATGGCGACAGAGCGTTGTCTTGGATCGCATCATTGGACGACTTCACAACACAAGCCGTGAGGTCATCGCCTGGCGTGAGGTCGCAGCGGATGCCCACCTCCTTGGACTGCAGTTGAATCATTTTGTAAACAATCTCTGGTCTTACCTTGTGGCGGAGGTATCCACTGTCTCGTGGGACCTGCTGATGAAGGCGCTGCGGCAATGCACCTCACTGGATGAAATTCGAGCCGCCCACATAGCGTACCTGCAGTATCTAACACTCCACTCCCTTCTTCACGGGGACTGCGCCTCGATGCGCCAGAACATTGAGAGCGTCCTCAGCATCGTTCGGCAGTACGTTGGGGCCCAAGCGCTTTTGACGTCGTTGCTGGAACGCGGGAATGGAGACGTGTTTTCTATTAAGAGTGAGTATCAACGCCTGACCGATGACTTTCAGCGGGAAATCACATCTCTTCTCACGACC
>NW_901127.1:0-914 GCF_000209065.1 Trypanosoma cruzi | reverse complement strand
GATGCGGTGTGCAACGTCTTGAGTGCTCGGAATCTTGGCATGATGGTGGAGCTAAGTGATAGTGTCTTTGTTAGCCTGGGTACATGTCTGGAGAAGGTGATGTCTTCGCCAGTTTATGTCACATATGAAGAGGAATTTAACAGGGTGGTGGGACTTCTCACACAGAACAGTGAACGTGTTTTGAAACACCGCCGTGCTGTGGTGAACGAGCTGTTTCCGCTGTATATACACATGCTTGGGGGGTCAAACATTGAACGTCGCTTTTCGGCTCTGCGGACTCTAAGTGCATTTGTTGCACCGCTTGTTGACGGGTCGGGTCTTGTGCGCGAGGAGAGGATTGCGGAAGCGGAGAAGTTGGATCATTTGATGCAGACTGTTGCCGCCTCTCTCCCCGAGTTACTGAAGGAAAGCGAACCCATTCCCATTCTCGCCCTACGTTTGCTTGCAACTTGCGGCGAGCGGAGGTCCAAGGCGTTTGCCAACATTGCCACAGTGGAGTTGGTGGGTGATTTGGTGCAATACATGCTGCGGTCGAAGCAAAGCGATCTTTCCGTGCCGCTGCAGCTGCTGTTGCTACTTGCATTGCAAACGGAGCGGGCGGCGGAGATCATGGATTATTTGGCAGCACAAGAGTTTTTCACGGCGGTTCTTTTAAAGACGTTGACGATGGCCGTGGCGAAGGAGCTCGATCACCTCTTGGAGCCATGTTGTGAGCTCTCCGTCTTTTTCTTAAAGCACGCCGTGAACAACCCGAGCTCTCGCATGGCGCAGCAGTGCCTCCTCCTTCTTCCCCAGCACGGCATGGAAACATTGTGGTTGCCCCTCTGCGACTCACCGGTGCATTCAGCTGCTGGAAATGCCGCTGCGTGCGTTTACCACTTTGTTCGACTCTCTCCAGCAGCGCAGCAAGATTC
>NW_901126.1:0-914 GCF_000209065.1 Trypanosoma cruzi | reverse complement strand
GTGCAACGACGCTGGTGGACGTGTCCTGTCGACGGCGGAGGAGTACGCTGCGGCTGGTTTTGGCGACGCTGGGAGCATCGACGTTGTTGGGTGCGACGACTGCGACAGGGACACGCACTGCTACGCGCCCGGGACGGCCTCTGCGAGCATGACGAACGGTATGTGCGTGTGCGCGTGCGGCAGTGGCGGGTACGGCGAGGCGTGCGTGCCTGTGGGAGCTCCTGCACTGCCGCCCGCTGTGGGCACTGCGCCGAGTGTGTTTGTCCGCGAGAGCGTGACGGTGCGGTCGGTTTTCGTTGTGCCTGCTGGCGCGAGCGAGGTGACGCTGCGCCACGTTGTGCTGGACGGCGTGAGTCCGGTGCTCTACGTGCCGTGGATGGCGCGAGACGGCGTTCGGATCGTTGTGCAGAACGTGTCGCTGCTGAACGGTGCCGTGCTGTACGTGATGGGCGGAGGAGGCTTGCGCGGTGCGGTGGCGGCGGGGAGCGACGAGAGCGGGCCGGTGGAGCTGTCGGTGTGCGATGTGGAGGCGCTGAACGGTGCGCTTGTGCTGACCGGCACGTTTCCCGCGGGGTCTGTGCTGACGGTGACGGACACCCTGCTGGTTGCCGCGACGTCGACGCCGCTTGTGTATCTTCCCGGCTCGCGGTCCTCGCCGTACGCACCGGTGCTGGTGCTGTCGGGCCTGCGGCTCGTGCGGTCCGTGCTGGTTGTGTCCGGCGTTGCCCTCGTGACCGTGATGACTGGTGGGCGGACGGTGGTGGTGGACGGCGCCGTGCTGGAGCTTGTCGGTGGCGGTGTGGCGCTGGACGCGGCTGTGCTCGGTGGCGAATATGCGTTGTACGCGAGTGCGCGCGTGGTTGCGTCTGGGGGCGCTGTGCTGCGCGTGTCGGGGAGCCCAGGTGTACGCCGCG
>NW_901125.1:0-914 GCF_000209065.1 Trypanosoma cruzi | reverse complement strand
GGTCTTGTGGCTGGAGGATTGCAGTGTCTGTCATTTCGTAAGAAATAAATGTTTCAGATCTTTCCCGAGTTCAAAAGGTCACGTCAGTAGTCAAAAGAATCAATATATTTAATTAGAGGAAAACATTTAGGCAATTTACTGCTTCTGCTTTAACTCTTTTTTTCCCTTTCTTGTTTGGTTTCTATAGAAATAATTTGAGGGTCCGGCCAGCGCTCACGAGGATTATTCACTTTTTTCCCTCGGTCCTTGATGGCTGAATTGTGAATTTCATTTTCTTCTTTTCTTCCTTTCTGGGCGTACGTGTGTTTTGTTTGAGTGCGATTCTCATGAAGAAAAACACAAAATGAGGCCCCGCGAAAGGGGCAAGAGGATCTCATGCAATCAAATTGACCAAAACGGAAGCCTCTCAGTGCACTCCTTTTTTCTCGTTTTATTTATTTATTTATTTATTTTTTCCTGCTGGCCTCAATTTCAGTGCGTTGTTTTTTATATTTTCTGCCGAGAGGCTGTCAACGAAAAATAATTCCGCTGTCCTCCATTAGTTATTCTGTTTCTTGTCTCTTGTCCGGCTGCCTGCCATGCGCTTGCTTCACATTTGGGACGATGTTTGTGGGGATTTGTTGTCTCTCTTACCTCTGCTGTTTGTGCGAGGGAGGAGGCGAGCCTAGCCGGTGCGCCCCTCGCTTGTCACGCATGCGGAGCCCATGCCGGAGTGAGGCAGGGGACCATGAATTGTTTGCGAAGCATGACGGAAGACTGATGCAGGAGGAGCGAGAAGCCTTTTTTTTTCACGGACTAACGCTTTTTTTGGGGATTTGGGAAATGGGGTTTACAATGACTGTCCATGCAGGGCTCTTGCTAACATTTACCGCAACTGACATGCCTCACACTCCCTGCTGCGTCATTCTTTCTTG
>NW_901124.1:0-914 GCF_000209065.1 Trypanosoma cruzi | reverse complement strand
GACAAAATAGAAGGAGACGACACCCCCATGGGACCAACCTCACGGTAGGTGTAAGACGTAAAATTCACGAGTGTCAGGTGCGGCCTGTTGCAGGGCCCACTTACCACCAGCATGGCGGGATCACCAAAGCCCTTTTTATGTATTTGAACCATGTGTTGCGTCCGCCCGCACTGCACAAAACCGCTCCAATCTGTTTTTGAAGAAAATACCGCCTCGACCGGGGCCGAGTAAGAAGACGCCTCGCCATTTTCCTCCCAAGAAAATGTAAACAGGTCCACATACCCGTAGCACGAAATAAATGTGTAGGGAAACACACCCGCAGCCGGCAAAACTACACGATTAACCCATTGCACCTCGCTCCTGAGTGTATCCTTGGAACCAATGGTGTGCTGCACAAACAGGCTACGGGTGGAATCCATGTTGACAATAAACAGCGCCGGAACCAACTCCATCGTCTTCTCTGTCGCGTCAGCCTTTGCACGAAGGAGGAAACAGTGAGAACCACACGGTGCCTCTCTCTTTTCGGAGAAATTGCAGAGGAGCATTTGTTCTTCCAGACCCTCATTCACCTCAAACGTCGATGATGTTACTTCCTCTACACGCAATACAAGTGATGCATGGAGCGGGAGATAGGCAAAGTTTTTTCCATAAGAACATGAAAGAACCCCTCCACCCAGTGTGCCAATGGAATCCCCTGCCTCAGATACAAATTCAACATCCATCTGCGAATTATTTTCTACTCCAAATATATACCGTGGCACCACACTGTAGACCGGAGGAACGCCATCCAATGCATTCAATTGTCTGCCTTCGATGTTTAACTCAAAAAAGTAACGTCGAGGAAACTCCTCGTGTTTCATCACAATACACTCTCCCTCCGCGGGGTCAATCGCGTTTAAATCAACTCGTTCATG
>NW_901123.1:0-914 GCF_000209065.1 Trypanosoma cruzi | reverse complement strand
GGCTCCAGCACGGAAAAGAGAAAGTGGCCTATTCCCGATGCACTTATTCCCACCGGCAGCACCAACACGCTGGCCGCCAGCCGTCATTCCTCAGCACATCCAGAAATGCTGAAAAGTGACGTGGAACTGTCAGCCAGCAGTGCCACAATCCCCGCACACATGTCGGCTCCACCAGAGAAGACACACAAATCACAAACAACGCCCTCCACATGTCATCCGAACATCATTCCGACACACCGCGACACGCCAAACAGAAGTATTCGTCACTCCATGCACCTCCTCACGCAATCACATAGTCCATGCACCACGCACGGCAGCGGCTCACACGCAGTCAAACAAATGTCCCTCGGATCAGTGGCCTCCACGTGCTGCTGTGGGAAGTAAAAAAGAGACGAGCGGCCAAACCCCAAAAGAGTGCCACGACTGGCCGCAACTCAACGGAACGCAGCCACACAAATGAATTCAGTCCTGATGCACTCAGCCTCCCACCTTCCCCACAAAAACTGCAAAGATTGAAAACAAACGCACCGTCCAATAAACTCTTTGTGCAAAGCCAAAAGAAGCCGCAGTGCCTCCTGCTGCCCTCACAGTCCGTTGATGACGCCTGGATGCGGATGGTCACCCATCGGTACTTCCAAACGACGCCGCACACCCGCGACGCATCCTGCGCTCTGAGACATGCGGCCCTCACTATCACCAGAGACGCCCACGCACCGTCAGCACGCAACAAATCGTCAAGGAACGAAGGATGCGTCAGACTGACAGCAAGACACCCGCCGACAAATCACAGCACAAACATCATCACAAGCAGAACCAAAAGCAATGCAGGCCGCAGAGTAACGTGAATCAAATGACGCATGGCGTATGTAAAAGAAAAAAAAACTCAGTGGCGCTACAAGAATACAAGAGGCTGA
>NW_901122.1:0-914 GCF_000209065.1 Trypanosoma cruzi | reverse complement strand
CACGACGCGCGACAAGGACGCGTCTGCTCGCTCCACAAGATGAACGAACCATCCCGCTACAGCAGGTCAAGGTGCCCGCATTGAATCCAGAGTGGATCAAGGGCCGGTTGAACTCGGCCACCTTGGAGAGGCCCATGCAGTTTTGGGGACTCGTCGGGCGTTTCCCTTTCCTCTGGTAAAGCGCGCGAAGGCTCACGGAGGATTCTTGTCGCTGAGGCGCGATTATTGAGGGAAGCGGGAATAATAGTGGACGCTTCGTCTGCAACAACAGGCGGATGGATAATACCCTTTTCAGTTGTGGAGGAGAAAACCACCGGTTTGCGACGACGATGGATCGCGTGGCCACGCGACAAGAAAATAGACGACCCTTACGAGGCTGATGTTCCTCTTTTCTACAGTTCCCATTATTTGCCGCCTGTGATGGCTGAGGCCTCTTCCTGCCTGGATTTAAAGGCGTCCTTTTTTCAAGTCTCTTTACCGCGGGAGACTCGGCATCTCCTTTGATGCCGCGTGGAGACGGCACGCTGGTGGAGCTGACACGGCTCCCCATGGGATGCAAGGCCAGCCCAGAAACTCTCCAGATTATCACTTCAGCAATTGCGGGGGTGACGACGGTGGCTCACCGCCTCTGGGCCGCACCTCCACAGGTGCGTGTCGACGTATGGATCGATAATATACGCATTGCAGGGTCGAGAAGCGACGTGACATTGTGGGAGGCCCAGGTGCTTCGTAATGCGGACGGCCTTCACGCCACGATAGGGGAAGATCGTGAGTCGGCAGCACGCAGTACACCTTCCTGGGAGTGCTGTTTGATCATACATATCAGGCGGTATCCCTGAGCGACACGTTTGTCCGGTCCGTATGCGCCATGCCGGCGCGGAATTATTCAACCATCGCGGAAATGGAGGTTATGG
>NW_901121.1:0-914 GCF_000209065.1 Trypanosoma cruzi | reverse complement strand
CAGTCAAACCGCCCGCCGATTCCGCAGCCTGCATATGCAACGTTGTGACAGATGGATCGTGCGCTGGTGTAATGGTGCCGGAGGATATCTCCGTGGCTCGCAAGGCCACCCGTGTGCTGTCCGGCAGGAGGCGCTCCGCCCTCTCTCGATCCACAAACTTAATTGCGGAGAGGACGCATGGAGTACCGTAGGCCCGAACAATAATACCATTTGACTCCATATCAAACTTCTCCACATACCCAAGCACCGCGTTGCACTGCATCTCCACAACTTTACGAGCCAATTGACGCCGTACTTTCCCACTGAGTTTGTAGAGTTGAATAATACGCGCCTCGTTCGTGGAGCGGGTACTACGCAGGTTGGTCAGCTTCGAGTGCTCCGGGTCTGCCTTCACAATGAGCTCCTCCACCATGGTGAGTACCGATTCAACACGGTACACGGAAGGGTCCAAACGCCATGCCGAGAAGATGAGAATACCCTCCTCTTCCGCGGCGATGGAAGGATGCTCCATCCGCGTGGCCCGCAACGGCTCAAAAGCTTCCGCAAGATACATATCGAGTTGCGGATTCGGGAGCAACAATTGATGATCCTCCGCACGGCTTCTTTGATCGACATCGGGCAGGCTAAAATGTGGGGCATAACGTATTGGAAGTCGTGGTGCAAGTGGGTTTTCCGCGTTATGAAATTTTATTTTTAACGTGAGGCGGATTTCCCCACGAATGCCCTTTGCGTTTGTGTCAAAGAGTGGAAACCAGCCGCTCATGGAGGGGTTGCTCTGCAGCACCATGGAGTTGCAGTCAATAAATGTAAGTCCGACAATGTCATCGCGACTGATGATGTCATGATCGTAAAGACGCACCTCCAGTGGGTCCTCCTGCAAAATAAAAAGATCGGGCGTGTCAATACGGAAGACG
>NW_901120.1:0-914 GCF_000209065.1 Trypanosoma cruzi | reverse complement strand
TTGATCAACAATTCCACATCACGCACCGTCATGTCAAAACAGAACGGTTTAAGCACATGGCAATTTTTTGATTTATATGTGCTCTGAATGGACGCATTTGACATTGTGTACTGCGCCGTTAACTTCATGGAGTGTTGGACCATCCAGAACTCACTACTTTCCACTGTGAAGAGAACCGAGCTCTCCTCGTCATCACGAATCATAAAGGATAAGTAAGAGACCTTGACATCCAGACCAACCGCAGTCTTCGTTCCAGTTGAACCATCTTCAACCTCCTCCTTCATTTGAGGGCTGATGGTGCAACATGTGTCGACTTTTAGCAACACAGTTGTATTCAGTGGAACCAGAGACAACACGACCGTGACAGCGTCCTGCTGATGTCGAACAAATGCCATCACCTCATCATCCAAAGCGGTCGAGGTGTTGTGAGTCAACCGCAACACGTGCTCCTTGTCCCCTCCGGACAGCTGCAGCAAATCATTACTTGCCAGCGACAAAATAGAAGGAGACGACACCCCCATGGGGCCAACCTCACGGTAGGCGTAAGACGTGAAATTCACGAGTGTCAGGTGCGGCCTGTTGCGGGGCCCACTTACCACCAGCATGGAGGGATCACCAAAGCCCTTTTTATGTATTTGAACCATGTGTTGCGTCCGCCCACACTGCACAAAGCCGCTCCAATCTGTTTTTGAAGAAAATACCGCCTCGACCGGGGCCGAGTAAGAATACGCCTCGCCATTTTCCTCCCAAGAAAATGTAAACAGGTCCACATACCCGTAGCACGAAATAAATGTGTAGGGAAGCACACCCGCAGCCGGCAAAACTACACGATTAACCCATTGCACCTCGCTCCTGAGCGTATCCTTGGAGTCAATGGTGTGCTGCACAAACAGGCTACGGGTGGGATCCATGTT
>NW_901119.1:0-914 GCF_000209065.1 Trypanosoma cruzi | reverse complement strand
TCACCAATAAAAAAGCCGGCGATCACCCAGCAGGCACATCAAGCGTCCTCAAAACCAACCTGGAACAGACAAAAAAAAAGAGGCAATCATAGAAAACAAAGATCCCCGCCCCCAAACAGGAAAAACATTAAAGAAAACGCGATTCTTTTTTTTGTCCTTACTGCCGGGGTTGGCCGCCGCAAGAAATAAAAAATGGTAGGGCGGTGGCCCCGGACGTTAGATACGGGACGACGTGTCGAATTATCCAAGTTGCAGCGGCTGCCCCGGACGTTAGATACAGCACGACGTGTCGAATTATCCAAGTTGCAGCGGCTGCCCCGGACGTTAGATACAGCACGACGTGTCGAATTATCCAAGTTGCAGCGGCTGCCCCGGACGTCAGATACAGCACGACGTGTCGAATTATCCAAGCTGCAGCGGTGGCCTCGGGCGTTAGATATATGACGACTTACAGTAGTAACCACGCTGCGGCTGCGCATCCTAAACACGTCTTTTTCGTTTTCCAGGGGACAACGCAAATGTGCTCGATTGTTCGAAGATCGACATTAATACTTTACGTGAAAAGGAGTCGCGCGACCGCATTTTTTTAGCTCAGTGGCAAACACGCTCACAATGTCATCCGGGGACGCGGGTTCGATTCCCGCAGAAGCCTAAGTTTTTTCCATTTTTTTTTTTTTTGAATTCTTGTTTCATATTGCTTTTTAAACTTCTGGTTTGCAGGACGGTGTGCGAGTTCTGCAATCGCACTGATTCCATCTGTTTCGTGGTTTGTGCGGCTGCGGCTGCGGTGGTGGCCGCGTGAGAGTGAGTGTGAGAGAGCCATGCACCGCCCGCATACACACACTTCCTTCTCTCTCTGTGTGTGTGTCCCCTTGCATGGACTCTCGTCGTCGCCTCACCCCACGAAGCACACA
>NW_901118.1:0-914 GCF_000209065.1 Trypanosoma cruzi | reverse complement strand
CCCTTTCGCCATCTTGCTGTGGTTGTTTAGCTGTGTGTTTGGTTGCTTGGTTGCTTGGTTCTGCGCGGTGTGTGAGGGCGAGGGGCAAAAAGAAAGGAAAAAAAGAAAAAAAAGAGAGAAGGTGCAGCTGGACGCCCATGAGGACTGGTGATCACAGAGGGGAGCGTGCCTCACTGCAAACAGGCACACAGACACACACATATGTATATATATATATATCTACGTGTGGCCATCAGCCGTGCGGCCCCAAGTATCTTGTTCTCTTCCTATCCCCGCTGCTAATCTATCTATAGTTGCGGGGGGCATGGCGTTGCCGCCAGTCCACCCGCCGCGACTGATGCCTCTAACATGTGGGTCCTCACGCGTAGCCGTACAGGATCTTGCCGCGCTTGCGCAGCGCGTTCACGACGTCCACGGCCGTGACGGTCTTCTTGCGGGAGTACTCCGTGTACGCCGTGGCGTCGCGCACGACGCCCTCCACGAACGACTTGATCACGCCACGCACCTCGTCGTAGATGACGCCGGAGATGCGCTTCACGCCGCCACGGCGCGCCAGGCGGCGGATGGACCCGCGGGTGATTCCACGGACGTTCTCGCGCAGGATCTTCTTCTGGCGCTTCTGCGTCCCCTTCGCCTCGCCGCTCTTCTTGCCCTTCGCCATCTTGCTGTGGTTGTTTAGCCGTGTGTTTGGTTGCTTGGTTGCTTGGTTCTGCGCGGTGTGTGAGGGCGAGGGGCAAAAAGAAAGGAAAAAAAGAAAAAAGAGAGAGAAGGTGCAGCTGGACGCCCATGAGGACTGGTGATCACAGAGGGGAGCGTGCCTCACTGCAAACAGGCACACAGACACACACATATGTATATATATATATCTACGTGTGGCCATCAGCCGTGCGGCCCCAAAGTGTCTTGTTCCCTTC
>NW_901117.1:0-914 GCF_000209065.1 Trypanosoma cruzi | reverse complement strand
GCTGCCGCGGTGTCATGGGGTTCTCGAGCAGCGTCACGCCGTGTTCCATGAGATCATGAAGACGCAGTGAGCAGTTTAGCACAGCCGCAGCATGGGAATAGCAAAAAAAACTTTGGAAAATCCATGAACGGCGTCAAGCATCTGGTGGAATATATAATCCCGCACACAACCACAAACGCCATTGCTGGGCTCACACAGCTGCCCCTCTTCCGACGGCCTTGCTCGCACCAACCCGCTCTGCATAATATGTCAAGTACAAGTCACACAGACAATGTGCTTGGATATGTGTGTGTGTCTTGTGTGCGCACATTTCACTCGCACCGTTTTTTGTGTATGTGCGTCTCAGAAAACCTAACAAACACACAAGCAATGCCATACTACCATACAGCGGCCCACATCGGCAACCAACACGGGAAGAGCTGTGTGCACCGGAAATACAACCAATCTCAAATAAAAAGTCAAACGGAGCGGACACAGCACATGCATATGGAGAAGGGGACCCATTGAAATGAATGTTTTTCTATTGAGCTTCCAATGCTGAGTGCGGGCCACGCAGGAGGAAGCGCAGTCGCCTCGCAGCGCAACGCCGACCACACCTCAACTCGATGGAGTGTTGCCACGGGGGCAGCAGAGGCAAGCAGAAGAAGCAGCGGACAGGGACAAGCAGCAGCAGCAGTGCCATCACCGGGAGTCGGAGGCATGCCCTGCCTGCCGTCCGTCTTGCTGCTTCGGTCCCTGCCGCCGAGAGAAGCTTCTTGCGGTCTGTCAGGGCATCCTGGCCGGATCCACTTCTCCTCTGTCAACGGATTCTTATGAGGAGCAGCCGTGTCTACATCCTTCGGTGGTGTGCCGCGGTCGGTCTCAATGCTCTCCGCAACGGGGACGGATGCCCCTGGCAATCCTTGTTCAGTATA
>NW_901116.1:0-914 GCF_000209065.1 Trypanosoma cruzi | reverse complement strand
TGTCTGTTTGCGTGTTCACACACTGGACGCCAACAAACCCTGAACCATCGGCTGCTTGGAGGAATGTCGCGAGATCTTGCTCACATGGGTGCTGCACTCGCCGGATCGTTTTCGAGCGGCCGCTGCACCGCACGTTGTGGTCTAAATTTTTGTTTCGAATTATGAATGGTGGTGGTCAGAGACACTCTCTTTCAATGTCTGTTTGCGTGTTCACACACTGGACGCCAAACAACCCTGAACTATCCGCTGCTTGGAGGAATTTCGCGAGATCTTGCCCACAGGGGTGCTGCACTCGCCGGATCGTTTTCGAGCGGCCGCTGCACCGCACGTTGTGGTCTAAATTTTTGTTTCGAATTATGAATGGTGGTGGTCAGAGACACTCTCTTTCAATGTCTGTTTGCGTGTTCACACACTGGACGCCAAACAACCCTGAACCATCCGCTGCTTGGAGGAATGTCGCGAGATCTTGCCCACAGGGGTGCTGCACTCGCCGGATCGTTTTCGAGCGGCTGCTGCACCGCACGTTGTGGTCTAAATTTTTGTTTCGAATTATGAATGGTGGTGGTCAGAGACACTCTCTTTCAATGTCTGTTTGCGTGTTCACACACTGGACGCCAAACAACCCTGAACCATCCGCTGCTTGGAGGAATGTCGCGAGATCTTGCCCACAAGGGTGCTGCAGTCGGCGGATCGTTTTCGAGTGGATGCTGCACCACACGCTGTGGTCTAAATTTTTGTTTCGAATTATGAATGGTGGTGGTCAGAGGCACTCTCTGTCAATGTCTGTTTGCGTGTTCACACACTGGACACCAAACAACCCTGAACCATCCGCTGCTTGGAGGAATGTCGCGAGATCTTGCTCACATGGGTGCTGCACTCGCCGGATCGTTTTCGAGCGGCCGCTGCACCGCACG
>NW_901115.1:0-914 GCF_000209065.1 Trypanosoma cruzi | reverse complement strand
TGCACACGCAAACATACATTGAAAGAGAGTGCCTCTGACTCCCGCCATTCATAATTCAAAACAAAAACATAGACCACAGCGTGTGGTGCAGCAGCCGCTCGAAAACGATCCGCCGAGTGCAGCACTATTGTGGGCAAGAGCTCGCGAAATTCCTCCAAGCAGCGGATAGTTCAGGGTTGTTTGGTGTCCAGTGTGTGCACACGCAAACATACATTGAAAGAGAGTGCCTCTGACTCCCGCCATTCATAATTCGAAACAAAAACATAGACCACAACGTGTGGTGCAGCAGCCGCTCGAAAACGATCCGCCGAGTGCAGCACCATTGTGGGCAAGAGCTCGCGAAATTCCTCCAAGCAGCGGATAGTTCAGGGTTGTTTGGTGTCCAGTGTGTGCACACGCAAACATACATTGAAAAAGAGTGCCTCTGACTCCCGCCATTCATAATTGGAAACAAAAATTTAGACCACAACGTGTGGTGCAGCAGCCGCTCGAAAACGATCCGCCGAGTGCAGCACCATTGTGGGCAAGAGCTCGCGAAATTCCTCCATGAAGCGGATAGTTCAGGGTTGTTTGGTGTCCAGTGTGTGCACACGCAAACATACATTGAAAAAGAGTGCCTCTGACTCCCGCCATTCATAATTCAAAACAAAAATTTAGAGCACAACGTGTGGTGCAGCAGCCGCTCGAAAACGATCCGCCGAGTGCAGCACCATTGTGGGCAAGAGCTCGCGAAATTCCTCCAAGCAGCGGATAGTTCAGGGTTGTTTGGTGTCCAGTGTGTGCACACGCAAACATACATTGAAAAAGAGTGCCTCTGACTCCCGCCATTCATAATTCGAAACAAAAACATAGACCACAACGTGTGGTGCAGCAGCCGCTCGAAAACGATCCGCCGAGTGCAGCACCCTTGTGGG
>NW_901114.1:0-914 GCF_000209065.1 Trypanosoma cruzi | reverse complement strand
CTCAGTAAGATCTGCTTCTCTAGAAGCTCGCGCTGCTGGCGACGTTGAAATGTTTCCGACTCGTTCTTTAGACGTTCCATAAATGAATTCAGTTTTTCACGGGGTACCCCACTGTACCGAAGAATGAAAGGGTGCTGCAACAACATGTTCACAGTCCAACGTTGCGATGGATCCCTCACGAGGCAACGCACAATAAAGTCATAAAATGCGGAAGACCATGCGAGAGGCTTCACCATTCGGGACAGTTTCAAGTTATTCACATAGTTCCAATAATCAGACTTGAAGGAGCAGCATGGGTTTACACCGTTACTTAGCTCCAATAGCATGATGCCCAGAGACCATACATCGGCAGCGGGGGTGAATTCAACTAACAACATTTCATCTTCTATTTCGGCGAAAGCCAATTCATTCTGCAGGCGTTCAGGGGCCTTGTACAGTTTAGAGCCCAAATCCACCCCTGTTCTTCTCACCAGTTGTGTCTTTGGATCCATCTGACACCCACACCCAAAGTCTGCAATCTTAAAACACCTTTTATTAAAATCAAGCAGTACATTTGCTGGCTTTAAATCACAATGGACAATGGAATACTCCTCATGTAATTCCCGAAGCCCTTTTAATACGTCAGACGCTAAAATGGACAAAATAATTTCAGGTGCGGGAGTCTGACGATCAATACTCAACTCCCAGTCCTCTGGAACGTTGTAAGAACTTCGCCCTGTCAGATGCATGCATGATGCAGATTGCTGTTTTAACAGTTTTTCAGTTTGTTTTTGAACCAGAGCTGATCCAGCAAGATGTTTTCGAAAAGTGGACTGTGTCATTTTCATCATTTCATGAACAGGAAACCGTGAAAGCATCTTCTGAGCATCTTCTACACTAAAACTCATTAGCTCATCAACACATACAAATGTGAC
>NW_901113.1:0-914 GCF_000209065.1 Trypanosoma cruzi | reverse complement strand
ACACACTGGACACCAAACAAGCCTGAACTATCCGCTGCTTGGAGGAATTTCGCGAGCTCTTGCCCACGAGGGTGCTGCACTCGGCTGATCGTTTTCGAGCGGCTGCTGCATCACACGTTGTGGTCCAAATTTTTGTTTCCGATTATGAATGGTGGGAGTCAGAGACACTCTCTGTCAATATCTGTTTGCGTGTTCACACACTGGACACCAAACAACCCTGAACTATCCGCTGCTTGGAGGAATTTCGCGAGCTCTTGCCCACGAGGGTGCTGCACTCGGCTGATCGTTTTCGAGCGGCTGCTGCATCACACGTTGTGGTCCAAATTTTTGTTTCCGATTGTGAATGGTGGGAGTCAGAGACACTCTCTGTCAATATCTGTTTGCGTGTTCACACACTGGACACCAAACAACCCTGAACTATCCGCTGCGTGGAGGAATTTCGCGAGCTCTTGCCCACGAGGGTGCTGCACTCGGCTGATCGTTTTCGAGCGGCTGCTGCATCACACGTTGTGGTCCAAATTTTTGTTTCCGATTGTGAATGGTGGGAGTCAGAGACACACTCTGTCACTATCTGTTTGCGTGTTCACACACTGGACACCAAACAACCCTGAACTATCCGCTGCTTGGAGGAATTTCGCGAGCTCTTGCCCACGAGGGTGCTGCACTCGGCTGATCGTTTTCGAGCGGCTGCTGCATCACACGTTGTGGTCCAAATTTTTGTTTCCAATTATGAATGGTGGGAGTCAGAGACACACTCTGTCAATATCTGTTTGCGTGTTCACACACTGGACACCAAACAACCCTGAACTATCCGCTGCTTGGAGGAATTTCGCGAGCTCTTGCCCACGAGGGTGCTGCACTCGGCTGATCGTTTTCGAGCGGCTGCTGCATCACACGTTGTGGTCCAAATTTTT
>NW_901112.1:0-914 GCF_000209065.1 Trypanosoma cruzi | reverse complement strand
CGGGGGCGCTCTCTCAGTGGGCGTACGGCCTCGAGACGGCATGCGCGTGGCTGTCGCGGCCTCGCTGTCCCTTCTGGGGGCGTGCGTTGGACGCGTTCCGCTGCGTGTGTGTGCACGGGGGTCGGAGAGCAAGGGCGCGCGCGGTGTGACGCTCGGCGCCCTGTGCGCCTGATGCTCCGCCGCGTGACTATCCCGTTATGCATATCCTGTGTGCGCTCTAGCTCCATCGGGGCCCTGACGAGTCAGCAACAAACCATGCATTACACATTTTGCGCAGAGTGCCCCCTTCCCGCGAAAGCTCTTTTTTGTAGTGCGCTCGTCGCTAAACCAACAGACGCGGTGCACGAAACTGGAGAGCAAGAGATGTCCACGACCCCCCGCCTCGGTGTGTGTGTATATATATATATATATATATATATATATATATATACATGCACATGCACATGGCTGCAGCTTTGGGATTCCTGGAGACGGATCTGGATATGATGATTGACGTAACATCACAGACTTTGACGAACCCGTGAGCAAGAAACACTGTCGCCCCAGTCTGACCGCGACCCCGACGCCTCCTCCCTCCCTGCCCTGGCGCATGTGCATGGCGATGTGATCGACAACCAGGCCGATGTGAAGCCGTCGCAGATGGACGTTGACACAGCAATGAAAACAGCGTTATTTCACGCCCCGTCTGATCGTCGCACCGAGCCTCCCTCTCTTTCACCCTCTCCCCTCTGCCTTCATTACGCGATCCTGTCACCTCGGGGGCGCTCTCTCAGTGGGCGTACGGCCTCGAGACGGCATGCGCGTGGCTGTCGCGGCCTCGCTGTCCCTTCTGGGGGCGTGCGTTGGACGCGTTCCAATGCGTGTGTGTGCACGGGGGTCGGAGAGCAAGGGCGCGCGCGGTGTGACGCTCGGCG
>NW_901111.1:0-914 GCF_000209065.1 Trypanosoma cruzi | reverse complement strand
AAAACGATCCGCCGAGTGCAGCACCATTGTGGGCAAGAGCTCGCGAAATTCCTCCAAGCAGCGGATAGTTCAGGGTTGTTTGGTGTCCAGTGTGTGAACACGCAAACATACATTGAAAGAGAGTGCCTCTGACTCCCGCCATTCATAATTCGAAACAAAAATTTAGACCACAGCGTGTGGTGCAGCAGCCGCTCGAAAACGATCCGCCGAGTGCAGCACCATTGTGGGCAAGAGCTCGCGAAATTCCTCCAAGCAGCGGATAGTTCAGGGTTGTTTGGTGTCCAGTGTGTGCACACGCAAACATACATTGAAAGAGAGTGTCTCTGACTCCCGCCATTCATAATTCGAAACAAAAATTTAGACCACAGCGTGTGGTGCAGCAGCCGCTCGAAAACGATCCGCCGAGTGCAGCACCATTGTGGGCAAGAGCTCGCGAAATTCCTCCAAGCAGCGGATAGTTCAGGGTTGTTTGGTGTCCAGTGTGTGAACACGCAAACATACATTGAAAGAGAGTGCCTCTGACTCCCGCCATTCATAATTCGAAACAAAAATTTAGACCACAGCGTGTGGTGCAGCAGCCGCTCGAAAACGATCCGCCGAGTGCAGCACCATTGTGGGCAGGAGCTCGCGAAATTCCTCCAAGCAGCGGATAATTCAGGGTTGTTTGGTGTCCAGTGTGTGCACACGCAAACATACATTGAAAGAGAGTGTCTCTGACTCCCGCCATTCATAATTCAAAACAAAAATTTAGACCACAGCGTGTGGTGCAGCAGCCGCTCGAAAACGATCCGCCGAGTGCAGCACCATTGTGGGCAAGAGCTCGCGAAATTCCTCCAAGCAGCGGATAGTTCAGGGTTGTTTGGTGTCCAGTGTGTGAACACGCAAACATACATGAAAGAGAGTGCCTCTGACTC
>NW_901110.1:0-914 GCF_000209065.1 Trypanosoma cruzi | reverse complement strand
GCAGCGGATAGTCAAGGGTGGTTTGCGTCCAGTGTGGAACACGCAAACAGACATTGAAAGAGAGTGTCTCTGACCACCACCATTCATAATTCGAAACAAAAATTTAGACCACAACGTGCGGTGCAGCAGCCACTCGAAAACGATCCGCCGAGTGCAGCACCCCTGTGGGCAGGAGCTCGCGAAATTCCTCCAAGCAGCGGATAGTTCAGGGTTGTTTGGCGTCCAGTGTGTGAACACGCAAACAGACATTGACAGAGAGTGTCTCTGACCACCACCATTCATAATTCGAAACAAAAATTTAGACCACAGCGTGTGGTGCAGCAGCCACTCGAAAACGATCCGCCGAGTGCAGCACCCCTGTGGGCAAGAGCTCGCGAAATTCCTCCAAGCAGCGGATGGTTCAGGGTTGTTTGGCGTCCAGTGTGTGAACACGCAAACAGACATTGAAAGAGAGTGTCTCTGACCACCACCATTCATAATTCGAAACAAAAATTTAGACCACAGCGTGTGGTGCAGCAGCCACTCGAAAACGATCCGCCGAGTGCAGCACCCCTGTGGGCAAGAGCTCGCGAAATTCCTCCAAGCAGCGGATGGTTCAGGGTTGTTTGGCGTCCAGTGTGTGAACACGCAAACAGACATTGAAAGAGAGTGCCTCTGACCACCACCATTCATAATTCGAAACAGAAATTTAGACCACAGCGTGTGGTGCAGCAGCCACTCGAAAACGATCCGCCGAGTGCAGCACCCCTGTGGGCAAGATCTCGCGAAATTCCTCCAAGCAGCGGATAGTTCCGGGTTTTTTGGCGTCCAGTGTGTGAACACGCAAACAGACATTTGAAGAAAGTGTCTCTGACCACCACATTTCATATTTCGAACAAAATTTAGACACAGCGTGTGGTGCAGCAGCCACTCGA
>NW_901109.1:0-914 GCF_000209065.1 Trypanosoma cruzi | reverse complement strand
TCAAAGCACGCCAGCGCGGCCGCGCAGCCGTCGCACGGCACCACGCTCACGGAAAGCAGGCCGGCCATGCGGTAGTCGCCGCTGCTCTGCAGCACCCGGCCGCCGGCACGGTTGCACTGCACCGACACGGCACCGCTCGTGATCGTCAGCCCGGAGACAAGCGTCGCGCCGGTGGCAACGCAGCGCGCAATCGACACGATGCCGCCGCTCAGCGTCACACCCGACAGCGACGCCACAGACGACGCCTCGCCCACCGCCCACACGTCGCGCAGCTCCACCCACCCGCCGCCACCGATCGTCCCACCGTCGCAGCGCACCAGCGACGACGCAACAGACCCCTCGACGCCCACGAAGCGCAGCACCGAATCAAACACTGCGAGGCGCTCGCCAAGCACAATGCCATCGCCGCTGCTCACAACCGACACGCTCGTCACGGAGAACACCGAGTGGCTCCGCAGGCTGAGACGCGACGAGGACGCCACACGCATCGCGGACGCGGTCGGACCGCCCGACGCCTCCAGCAACACGCCGTCAAACACCACCGCGCTCGACAGCAGGTCCACGCCGCCGCCAACGTGCACCGCCGACCCGCCCGCCTGCAACGACCTCAGCACAGTGTTGCTCACACGCAGCTGCGACTGCAACGGCGACATCGCCTGCAGCACAAACGGCGACGCCACCGCGTCCGCCGGCCCGCTCAGCTGGGAGTAGCGCATCGGCCCCGCCGTCACAATCGTCGAGTCACGGACCGTCACGTTCGTGTGTGCCGGCAGGTTGTGCACAAACACAAGCGAGCAGTAGTCACCGGACAGCCCGCTCACGCTCACCTCCAGGCTCCGGTCACTCGCCGGCTCGCCGCTGTAGCCTCGCACGTAGATCTGCGCACCGCCGTCGCACACGCACTTCCTCAGTTC
>NW_901108.1:0-914 GCF_000209065.1 Trypanosoma cruzi | reverse complement strand
GGCGACGGTGTCCATCCACGAGGCGCCGAAGGAAGCCAGCAGCCCCATTCCTTTGATGGGTGTGATCATGAAAGACAACAGCAGCACGGCGCTCTTTGGTCTGTCGTACACCCACGAAAAAAAGTGGAGGTTCACACTTCCCAATGGAACTTATGGAGGTGTCGAAGATGATGAAGATGATGAAGATTATGAGGGTGCCGAAGATGATGAAGTTGATGAAGTTGCCGAAGATTATGAAGATTACGAGGGTTATGAACATTATGAATATTACGAAGGTAAGTATAATTGGCAACCAAACAAAACATATCAAGTAATGCTGCAAATGAATACCAAGGAGTGGTATGTTTACGTTGATAGAATGCGGGTTTATTCTGGGCACTACAAAACTGGGATCTGTTTAAAGATCACAGGGTCTCACACATCTATTTTGGCGCGGAGAATAAGGAGGGTTCGGAAAGCAGCCACGTGACGGTGAGCAACGTCCTGCTGTACAACCGCATAATCTATGGAAGAGGAAGGAAGATGCTCAATGCCAGCAAAGTCTCTATTCCAAACCCTGGTGAGGAGTTCCTCACTGAGAAAGAGGAGGAAACACCATCATCACCTGAAGAGGGGAAAGCAGAGCAGGAAGTTGAGGAGGCGCTTCCACGGCCACAATCCTCCGTGGAAGCACCTGAAGGCAGTGATGCTGCCGCAGTGTCTTCTGGGATCCGTGGCTCGCACGGAAAAAGGGAGGAGGAAACGGAGACGGATGGCAGCGGCGAATTGGCGTCTCCACCGGCCTCATCGAGTGTGGGCACCTCTGCTCATTCAGGCGACGACGGGATGGGTGTCCGTGAGGGCACCACTCTGCAGGAAGAAGTGCCACCACATCTCGGGACTGAAGACATTCCGAAGGCCGACGTGGAGCGACC
>NW_901107.1:0-914 GCF_000209065.1 Trypanosoma cruzi | reverse complement strand
TAGAAAGGCTTCCATCAAGCTTTCTTCAGGATCCACAGAAGGAAGCCGTTCTGTGAGGGAGAAGCCGCAGATCGTCCTCAGACGAAGGGACATGGCCATTGCAGCAATTATTCCTCTTCATTTTACGTGTGTGATAAGTATGGGGTGGACCCTAGTGAAGCGTACAACGCTCCCGGGGGAAGGCGATGTATTTCATTGCCACTTATTCCTTCGCATTCGAAATTACCCCAAAACAAAACAGGCGTTCCTCTTACGCTTCACCTTACCATGGTGGCTCACCTTAACGACCCCTTGATGCGCCCTGTACGGGATTATCATTCGATGGTGGTTTTGGTCGATCAAGTGATTTTAGATGTCATGAATGTCGAGGCGGAGACGGGAGGGAAGGATGCTTCTTCTGCCAGACGAGTAGAGGCGTATGGCTTTGGTTTGACATCGAATACTTCCCAAACCGCGGAACTACGGTTTTCTTCTCCGTTCTTGGCTCCGCCCGACATTCCATTAAATCAAGAGGGGGGAGTACGACTGGTGGACTTCTCCGTTTTACATCCCTCACAAAATGAGCGTGAATTAACGGCATTGGATCTGGCGAAGAACCCGACGTCCATATGTATTGTCTCTTCTGGATGCAAGGTGGGAAACAAGAGGCGCATTGGAAACCGTCCCGTGCTGGTGTCTCGATTTAAGACGGGGGTCGATGGTCTTTGCAAATCGTCATACAAGTCTCGGTTGGTGATGGGATTGATTCGTCGCTACAACACTGGTGAGGTGGAGGTGGAGCGATGCTCGCATCCTGTCGACCTCGCTTCCATCCTTAACCAGGAGGAATATTCGGACAAAATCGGAGCCATGATTTTCTCCCGAGGAGAATATATGAGTTTCAGACTTCGAAGGCGCTGCTTGCGGAACCGGAG
>NW_901106.1:0-914 GCF_000209065.1 Trypanosoma cruzi | reverse complement strand
TTTGCCATGAAGCCTCCGGACGCCTCGCTTCCCCACATGTGGCGCGGAAACTGCGTCAGTAATTTTTCTTTTTTGCTGCGGCGCCCGCGCGCTCGGAGAGCCCACCCACCGCCCGCCCCGGCCCGGTGAAGAAGCGACAGGCGGCATCGCGAAAGCAAAAACAATTATAATGATTTTTCTACCTGATGATGCCGGCCACCTCAACCTAGTGCCAGGGTCTTGCGGTCTTCGCGAGAAGGAAAATAAGCATCTAGCGCCCTTCCTCGGAGTGCGTGGATGTGGTGCACTCGGCCAAGTATGGTCGTACCCGGCGACGCGCCACGCGATGCGCAGCCGCCCGCCCGCCGGCGACAGGCAAGCCACGGAAGAGCCGCGGGAGATGATGAAAATAGAAAAAAAAACGGTAGGAAAAAAGGCAAGAACAAATTTAAAAATGAAGCTCCGCAGGCCCTTTTCCGGATTTTGCCATGAAGCCTCCGGACGCCTCGCTTCCCCACATGTGGCGCGGAAACTGCGTCAGTAATTTTTCTTTTTTGCTGCGGCGCCCGCGCGCTCGGAGAGCCCACCCACCGCCCGCCCCGGCGCGGTGAAGAAGCGACTGGCGGCGCGCGGTGGCGGAAAAAAAAAAAAATAGTGGGAAGGGTACGGCACCCCGGGTTCCAGCGCCATCACTGATCGCCGTACTAACGAGGCCTGTGGCCGCTTAACTTCACAAATCGGACGGGATGTGGTGCACTCGGCCAAGTATGGTCGTACCCGGCGACGCGCCACGCGATGCGCAGCCGCCCGCCCGCCGGCGACAGGCAAGCCACGGAAAGAGCCGCGGGAGATGATGAAAATAGAAAAAAAAACGGTAGGAAAAAAGGCAAGAACAAATTTAAAAATGAAGCTCCGCAGGCCCCTTTTCCGGATTT
>NW_901105.1:0-914 GCF_000209065.1 Trypanosoma cruzi | reverse complement strand
CTTCCTGGAAGGGGCGGTGGTAGACTTTGGTGTTGTGCCGGAAGGTGCATGGGTGGAGCAAGACGTTGTTGTTTCCAACCCATCTGCCTTTGATTTTTTCTACGTTTTTGAGCTCGTTGTGGTGCCACCTTGCATCAATATCATTGCGCCCCCACCTGGCGTGGTTCGAGCGGGATATCAGGGTATTCATATTCCTATTCGTTGTGCGTTTGAATTCCATCCAGGGGAGGGGAAAAAAGAGGCCCTAATGGTCATCAAAAACACCCGCACACGGCAGGAACTCCTTGTGGAGCTTCGTTGTGAGAGGGTGCAGCAGCTATGCGCTGCAATTGACCTCATTCCTGTCCCAAAGGCGGAAAAGGGGCCCGGCAGCATGGCGTACACCCCGCCCGTCTTGTCATGTAATCTCCCACCGCCACCAACAATGGAAATTGCTCACTTCCTCGAGGCCTTGTTGTGGAATCTTGTGGAACAGTCTGTGATGGATGAGGATGCACGCTGCTCAGAGAGTAAAGTGACGGATGTGAGTGAGCTCAATGAAATAGAGCGTCAACCCGCGGTTTTGCGTTCGTACTGCCCACCTGTGCTGTTGAAATCATACTTGCCGGACAAGGAACCCGTGTGGTCCGAGTTGTTGGCGTTACGGGTCAGCAATCAGAGCAGTTGCCATGGTTCCTACACGGTGGAGGCCATGCGGTATTCGTTGAAGGGTTTCTTAGAGGGATTGACAGGGGTCAGTACGAAAGGGGAGTCTCACGCCGTGAGAGCAACGGCAGCAACAACGTCTACAACGACAGTTTGCAGTGGACGGTTGCCAGGGAAGCGATGTCATTCTGGGAAGGGTAGGGAGAGAAAACGTCGACGTCAATTGGGCCTTGATTCTTCTTGTGGGACGGAACGCACTGGAGAGTCAG
>NW_901104.1:0-914 GCF_000209065.1 Trypanosoma cruzi | reverse complement strand
CCATCATTCATAAGTTGGAAACAAAAATTTAGACCACGACGTGTGATGCAGCAGCCGCTCGAAAACGATCAGCCGAGTGCAGCACCCGTGTGGGCAAGAGCTCGCGAAATTCCCCCAAGCAGCGGATAATTCAGGGTTGTTTGGCGTCCAGTATGTGAACACGCACACAGATAGTAACAGAGAGTGCCTCTGACTCCCACCATTCATAATCGGAAACAAAAATTTGGACCACAACGTGTGATGCAGCAGCCGCTCGAAAACGATCAGCCGAGTGCAGCACCCGTGTGGGCAAGAGCTCGCGAAATTCCCTCAAGCAGCGGATAATTCAGGGTTGTTTGGTGTCCAGTGTGTGAACACGCACACAGATATTAAGAGAGAGTGCCTCTGACTCCCACCATTCATAATCGGAAACAAAAATTTAGACCACGACGTGTGATGCAGCAGCCGCTCGAAAACGATCAGCCGAGTGCAGTACCCGTGTGGGCAAGAGCTCGCGAAATTCCTCCAAGCAGCGGATAATTCAGGGTTGTTTGGCGTCCAGTATGTGAACACGCACACAGATATTGACAGAGAGTGCCTCTGACTCCCACCATTCATAATCGGAAACAAAAATTTGGACCACAACGTGTGATGCAGCAGCCGCTCGAAAACGATCAGCCGAGTGCAGCACCCGTGTGGGCAAGAGCTCGCGAAATTCCCTCAAGCAGCGGATAATTCAGGGTTGTTTGGTGTCCAGTGTGTGAACACGCACACAGATATTAAGAGAGAGTGCCTCTGACCCCCATCATTCATAATTGGAAACAAAAATTTAGACCACGACGTGTGATGCAGCAGCCGCTCGAAAACGATCAGCCGAGTGCAGCACCCGTGTGGGCAAGAGCTCGCGAAATTCCTCCAAGCAGCGGATTATTTCA
>NW_901103.1:0-914 GCF_000209065.1 Trypanosoma cruzi | reverse complement strand
TTGAGTGCACCCATTCCGCGGCTGCGTGTGTGTGTGTGTGATGATATGAGTAATTTGCGTGTGTGCTTATCTGCCTCTCTCTGCCGTTGCTTTCTTCAGACTCTCTTGTGGCGCACAGCTGCTCTGCAAGTATAGGCGCTGACAAACACACACACACATGCACACACATGCCGTGCTTAAAACGCTGAGAATGCACGCACGCACAGGATTGTGGCTGCCGAGGCCCTCGCGAGGGGGAAAAAACCTGCATTTTTTTTTTTTGACATGTTGCTCGGTGTGTGCTGACGCGTGACGAATAACAACACGCCCCAATAAGCAGAAAAGAAGTAAAACAAAATGGCGCTGAGCGGCACACCGGTAAGCCAAAAATACGCAATCACCAATAAAAAAGCCGGCGATCACCCAGCAGGCACATCAAGCGTCCTCAAAACCAACCTGGAACAGACAAAAAAAAAGAGGCAATCATAGAAAACAAAGATCCCCGCCCCCAAACAGGAAAAACATTAAAGAAAACGCGATTCTTTTTTTTGTCCTTACTGCCGGGGTTGGCCGCCGCAAGAAATAAAAAATGGTAGGGCGGTGGCCCCGGACGCTAGATACAGCACGACGTGTCGAATTATCCAAGTTGCAGCGGCTGCCCCGGACGTTAGATACAGCACGACGTGTCGAATTATCCAAGCTGCAGCGGTGGCCTCGGGCGTTAGATATATGACGACTTACAGTAGTAACCACGCTGCGGCTGCGCATCCTAAACACGTCTTTTTCGTTTTCCAGGGGACAACGCAAATGTGCTCGATTGTTCGAAGATCGACATTAATACTTTACGTGAAAAAGAGTCGCGCGACCGCATTTTTTTAGCTCAGTGGCAACACGCTCACATGTCATCCGGGGGACGCGGGTTCGATTCCCGCAGA
>NW_901102.1:0-914 GCF_000209065.1 Trypanosoma cruzi | reverse complement strand
TCTTCAGTCGGTGGAACTGTCCAGCAATCAGGGCAATGGCGTGATGGAGGATGTGTTGCGAATACTTTCCATTTGGTTTTCTCACAGTGCGCTGCTGGAAATCAACGAAGCCATAAAGGAAGGGATTGACAGGGTCCCAGATTATGTGTGGCTGAAGGTGATCCCGCAACTCGTGGCTCGCATTGGAATCACAGCAAAGGTGGCGAGGTCGATTCTAACAGAGCTGCTTGTGCGCGTTGGTTCCAAATATCCACATGCTCTTATTTATCCCTTGACGGTGACGGAAAAGTCTCCGGAGGCCATCCGGCAACTGATGGCAGAGCGTGTGCTGAAGGGCATTCGGGTCTCGAATGGGCCCATGGTGGGTGAAGCATCGTTGATCAGCAATGAGATGGTGCGTATTGCCATTTTGTGGGCGGAGAAGTGGCACAGCCATATCCAGCAGGCGGCGGGAAAACAAAATGACGTAAATGCCATTCTGCGCATTTTTGGTCCATTGTTTTGGGAGTTGGAGAATCCAAAAACCCCTAATGAATGCGCTTTTGAGAAGACATACGGTCCAACACTGCGACACGCAAAAGCGGCGTTGCAAAACAACACCCTCGATCAGGCGTGGTCTTTACTTAAGCAGGTGTATGTTCAGCTAAACAAAAGCACAGGGGAGCGAAGACTTCTAATGGGGGATTTGTCCCCGACACTAGGGGGCATCAAGGAAAGTATTGTGGCCGTTCCCGGCTCTTTTGTACTTGGCCAGCCACTGATCACAATCCAAAAATTTCATCAAGCTGTGATTGTCATGCCATCAAAGCAAAAACCACGTCGTTTTGGATTAGATGCTTCCAACGGGCAGAAGTATCGCTTCCTCTTGAAAGGGCATGAGGATTTGCGACAGGATGAACGTGTGATGCAGTTTA
>NW_901101.1:0-914 GCF_000209065.1 Trypanosoma cruzi | reverse complement strand
GCGAGGTGGTGCTGGGGCTCGCGCTTGTGGGGCGGGATGAAGTGTGCAAGATAAGTTACCAAATTGCTTTCAAGGCGATAGTGTACGTCTCGCTTGTTTGGTGAATTTGCTCAGGCTATTTTGAGGGCCCGCGCATGTGGTGCACTGGGCCTCGCCAAGGCGTTGGATGCCAGCTACCTCACCAGAACTATGGCGGATGCCCTGTTCAATTGCATCAAGGCCGTGGAGGGTACGATGGATAATGCACGCATGATTGAAGATCCTTCGGAGCGTGCGTATACGCTTCAAATTGGATGTGTTATTTTGTGGAATCTCTCTCTCCCCCTTCTTCAGTCGGAGACGCGTGGAAAGTTGCGTCACACTTTGAAACGCATTGTTGTGTTGTTGACAAATTATGGATCTTGTTTGACTGGGCTTCTTGTACATGTGGCGTATGAATCCAGTTTAATTGAGTTTGAGGAAGACAACCCAATTTCTGCCATTGAACAAATAGATCGGGCACTCTCTTTGAACCATTGTGTCGTCAATGCGGAAGGGAAAATGGTGTTTCCAATGGATTTTGCTCTCCTTAGCCTGAGGCGACGGTGTGTGGTGCGAAAGACCATTGACAGCAGTGTTTTTTCTGCTCGGGAGGATCAAGTCATCCATCTCATTGAACAGGCAAGAACCTCAAACTCTGCGTCGAATCGTCTTGTGCTCTTACAATCGGCAGTGAAAAAGCTTCCTCCCCTAGGCCAGGTGTTGGACCCTGGTACCCTGGCAAAGGAAAGGGGCCCATTTTTGCGTGAGCGTTCAAAAATTGGTCGAGCGAAAAAACATTCAGTTGTTGTTGAGCCACCGGAGGGTCAACCGCCGCGTGTGATTACAAATCCAGCAGCTGCACACATTTATTTCTTCTTCTCAAGGAGGCCAAC
>NW_901100.1:0-914 GCF_000209065.1 Trypanosoma cruzi | reverse complement strand
CGTGTTACTACGATAAGTTCGTCATATTCTCTCGTACGGGGCCGCAGCCGCAGCGTGTTACTACGATAAGTCGTCATATATCTCTCGTACGGGGCCGCAGCCGCAGCGTGGTTACTACGATTCGTCGTGTTGTATCCAACGTCCGGGGCAGCCGCTGCAACTTGGATAATTCGACACGTCGTCCTGTATCTAACGTCCGGGGCAGCCGCTGCAAACTTGGATAATTCGACACGTCGTGTTGTATCCAACGTCCGGGGCCACCGCCCTACCATTTTTTATTTCTTGCAGCGGCCAACCCCGGCAGTAAGGACAAAAAAAAGAATCGCGTTTTCTTTAATGTTTTTCCTGTTTGGGGGCGGGGATCTTTGTTTTCTATGATTGTCTCTTTTTTTTTGTCTGTTCCAGGTTGGTTTTTAGGAGGCTTGATGTGCCTGCTGGGTGATCGCCGGCTTTTTTATTGGTGATTGCGTATTTTTGGCTTACCGGTGTGCCGCTCAGCGCCATTTTGTTTTACTTCTTTTCCGCTTATTGGGGCGTGTTGTTATTCGTCACGCGTCAGCACACACCGAGCAACATGTCAAAAAAAAACAAAATGCAGGCTTTTCCCCCCTCGCGAGGGCCTCCGCAGCCACAATCCTGTGCGTGCGTGCATTCTCAGCGTTTTAAACACGGCATGTGTGTGTGCATGTGCTTGTGTGTTTGGCAGCGCCTATACTTGCGGAGCAGCTGTGCGCCACAAGAGAGTCTGAAGAAAGCAACGGCAGAGAGAGGCAGATAGCACACACGCAAATTACTCATATCATCACACACACACACACGCAGCCGCGGAATGGGTGCACTCAACCACAAAATCAAAAAGGAAAACAAAACAAAAAGCCGAAGCGTGGGACGACCAGCACACACACACTCTCATT
>NW_901099.1:0-914 GCF_000209065.1 Trypanosoma cruzi | reverse complement strand
CGTGCCTGCCCGTCGCTGTCCCCGAGCCGCCGAGCACCGACGGCGCCGACTTGTGCGTGCGGGACGTGCGTGTGGATGTGGAGCTGAACGCCGGTCTCGGGACGTCGGTGGCGTGCTTCGTTGGTGTGACCTTTGCGGCGGACTTCGTGGTGGACGTGGAGTCGATGTCAGGGAGCGTGCGCAACGTGACGCTGGCGAACTGCACGTTTGTGGACGGAGCGATCCTGTACGTTGTTGGGTGGCGATCCGACCCGACTGCTGGCGAGCGCGCCGATGTGTTGATCAGCGGGCTTGAGTCGCGCTCCGGCGGCGGCGTGGTGGTGGCGAACCGATTTCCGCCGGGCTCGCGCGTCACTGTGGTGGACTCGGTGCTGATCGCAGAGGAGCGCGTTGCGTACTGCGACGCCTACGGCCTTGGCGACGCGTCCGCGTGCATCGTGGTGCACAACGTGAGTTTGACGGGGAGTGTGCTGACCATCGCGCGCACGCACGTGGCGGCGGTGTTCCGCGACGCTGTTGGCGTGTTGGTTGTTGGGGGCGTGGCGCTGTCGTCGCGTGGTGCGCTGTACGTGGACGGGCTGTTGGCGCAGGCGGCGCTGGGGCTGTGCGTGTCGGTGGAGGGCGGTGTTGCGGCCAGCGGCGGCTCCGTGTTGGCGTTTGTTGACAGCGACTTCCTGCTGTGCAAGCACGCGGTGTCTGTGCGTGGGGCTGTGAGCGTGTCGGGCTCCGCTGTGGCGCTTGTGCGGAGCGAATTCTTGTCGACGGAGGACCACGCGGTTGCGTTTTATTCGACGGTGAGTCTGGCCGGCGGGTCGATGCTGCTGGCGAAGGGCAACGTGCACGACGGCGCCTCGAGGGAGATGCTCCACGCCGCTGGCGCCGTGACCGCTGCTGGGAGCACGCTGAGCTTTGTG
>NW_901098.1:0-914 GCF_000209065.1 Trypanosoma cruzi | reverse complement strand
CGTGTGGCGGGCAATGAAGTAGCACACGCCAGCAGGGAACGCCACACCGTACAGCACGCCAACGACACCGATCACGTAGTGCTGCGCGCGGGCACCGGGCATCGCCACTGCAAACACGGAGCCGAAGAAGATGCCGAGGTGCATCGCGTGCGCCACGACGTACGTCAGGCTCGGGAAGCGCATCGCCGCCCACGCAGTCGCTGCGTCCACGCCGCGCCACCGCTGGAAGGCCGCCGTCACACCGTAGTGCACGCAGCCGAACACCGCGGCGAGCAGCGCGTTGCCCACAACCATCCACAGCGGATCAAGGGCAGCGAACACCGACAGGAAGTACGGCAGCGCAACGGTGCTCGCACGCTCCTGCGCCGTGGCGCATGACATCCTCGCAAACACGCCGAGCGCCTGCATCTCCAGGACGGAGCCCAGCCCGCCGGTCACCACCACGGCAACAGCCGCCGCACCCGCAACAACGCCGGTGATCGCCGAGAGGGCGTTGGCAACGGCGGGTAGCGTGTCGGACGCGATCGTGAAAGACCCAAGCAGCACACCCTTGCAGCCGCCAAACACCGCCACAGCGTCGCAGCGAATGACTATCGTCTCGTCGGCACCAATGAAGTAACCGCGGTGCACGGGCACAGCCAGCTCCAGGACGGTGGACGGATTCGTCGCGTTGCGCACCCACGTCGCGTTGCGCAGCATCGCTCCCCACGGACCACCAAAGCCGGTCGGCTGCGCCGTCGCCACCGGCACGAAGCTCAGGTGCGTGCCGAGCTGCGGGTCGCTTGCCCAGCGGAACGGCGGCGGCAGCGCCACCATCAGCCGCGTCGGGACGGCGCTCCCACCGCCGCGAATGTCGTTCTGCGTCAGGCTCCCACCAGCCGCCGTCGTCGTCACGGTGAGTGTCGGGCACGCCA
>NW_901097.1:0-914 GCF_000209065.1 Trypanosoma cruzi | reverse complement strand
GGAAATCCATCTGCCCCATCATTTCATCCATTTTGCCCTTTTCCACCGTTGACATCCCCACGTTGAAGGGAATTGCCGTCAGCCGCGGCGTGATGTAAATTCCCCAGTGGGAGGAGCCCAGAAGCGTCAGTGTAAGCGCAGGACATCCCTCCTCCTCTAGCAGCAGCGTCAGCTCCGTCGCGAGCGGCAATACGTCGTCGTCTTCGTCCTCGTAGTTGCCCACCGCCTCCTCCTCAGTGTCACTCCAATCCCCAGCGTGCATGAGGTCGCGCAGCTCACACAGGTGCTTTGGAGATCCGTAGCTCAGACCCCTCGCACATGGCCCGCGAAGACTCGTCTCACCAGCACGCTGAAAGAAAAACATGGCCTCATCCACGCTTAACGCAAAGTCAAACGCCTTCAACGGCCCGTCCAAGACCGCGGCATCGTCTCCACCTTTTCGTAATTCTGAGGAGCCGCTCGCCAGACCTGATTCCTGCGAGTGACGCAACTTCTTTTTGCGTACGGCATCCAAGGCGGAAAGTGCGTGAAAGTATCGCTCCAGTGTTGCCTGACAGCCTCTTGTACCCGCCGCAATGTGAAGGATTTCGGGAAGAAAGGGTGCAGGTCGGGAGCACAGTTCACCGTTCACAAATCCAAAACATACCGTTAAGAGGCGTAGTAAGTATCGCTGAACAAACGCTTCAGCCTTCGCAAGTGAAGCATCCTCATAGAACGGCCACCACCTAATGCGCTTCCACTCCTCCGTGGAGATGGGGCCGGACACTGGCATGCTATCAGGGCCTTGTTCGCGTACTGCACGCGGAAGAGATTTTATCATCTGTCGCAGCTGCATAGTGGAGGGCTCTTGCAATCCACTCACAGGGCTCTGGCATGTTATGGCGTCCGAGGCATCGTCCAAGCGGAGCCGCTGC
>NW_901096.1:0-914 GCF_000209065.1 Trypanosoma cruzi | reverse complement strand
GGGACAGCCTGGATCTGAAACTGGTCGTGGGTGATGTCACGAAACCTACGGCGAGCGAGCAGAGTGGATGGATCACGTGGGGCACACCCACATCCTTAGGCCAGACTACTTTAAAGACACCGAAAGCTGGATTGAAGGATTTTGCTTCTTCTGGTGGCTCAGGTGTTCTGATGGAGGATGGCACGCTCGTGTTTCCTGTGATTGCGTTTAATGCAGAAAATACCGGTTTCTCCATGATCATTTATTCGACGAACAACGGCAGTACCTGGTCGCTATCTGAGGGCATTTCCCTTGCGGAATGTCTTTACCCCCGCACCACCGAGTGGGAGGGATCACTTCTCATGATTGTTGACTGCGAGAATGGCCAGAGGGTGTACGAGTCGCGTGACATGGGGACAACGTGGACGGAGGCCATCGGGACACTTCCAGGCGTGTGGACCAAGTCAAAACCAGAAGTCTCTCGGGATGTAAGCCTGCATGTGGAGGCCCTCATCACCGCGACGATTGAGGGAAGGAAGGTCATGCTGTACATTCAGAGAGGGTACGCCTTGAGGGAGAAAAAGGACAAGGCGCTCTACCTTTGGGTGACGGACAACAACCGCTCGTTTTATTTTGGACCGGTTGCCGTGGAGGAGGCTGTGAAGTGGGAGTTCGCCAGCACCCTGCTGTACTCGGATGGCAATTTGCATCTTTTACAACGGAGGGACAACAATAAAGGCGGTGTCATTTCACTTTCCCATATGACGGAGGAGCTGAGTACAATCAGGTCCGTTCTCAGCACTTGGTCGCAAAAGGACGTTTTCTTCTCCAGATTCTCTATACCCACGGCGGGTCTGGTGGCAGTTTTGTCCGATGCGGCCAACAATGACACGTGGAACGACGAGTACCTTTGCCTGAATGCAACGGTGACGAAC
>NW_901095.1:0-914 GCF_000209065.1 Trypanosoma cruzi | reverse complement strand
GGAGATGGAAGTGATGCCTTTTTTCGTCCGGAAATGTATTTCCATGCGAGTGGTTCGCCTGGATTTAACTTGCTGATGCGACGTAGATACGTGTTGCGCAGGCGCTCTCGGAGTAGGAGGAAGAATTGACTCCTTGCCCGTTGCATTTCTGCCTCACGGTCAGGCGTCGGTAACTGTAGATAGCGGGCCTTGCTGTCGGTAGCAATCCGCTCTGCCTCCATGAGAGTGTCGTCCCAAAGCCTGGGACCATCCTTGTACATGCCGCGGGGGCAATGTCGTCGATACAAAGTTATAAACGCTCTCGTGAAAGCTTTAATGCCGGTGGACTGCTTTTTATAGTCGTATGCCGGAGGTTGTGCGTCGAGGTCCTTGACGAATAAATCCCAATTGCACTTCCCCCAACTGTAGAATGTCTTAGGTGCCGAAGGGGGTGCCGAAGGTATGGTATGCATAAATGCCTGATGCGGCGTGAATGTTAGCATATAATGATCAATGAGCGGCGACACGGAAGCTGACCAATCTGGCACAGTCAAAGCATTTGACCATGTCAGATCGATACAGGATCGTTCTCTTGTGCCACGAGCATACGTGATCTCACCAGGGGTGTTAACCAAGGTGAATCCCGCATCCGTGCACAGTTCTAAAAATTCTGCGGCAACCTCGCTTGGAGAAGACTCCAAGAATGGCTCCCACTGTGGGTGATGCATGTTGAAATCCCCGCACAGCAGGAGCGGCGACGAGGCTGGAGGGCAGTTTACTAACCGCCTAAATGATTACGTCACTTGCGGTGGTGGTCTCATATAGGCACTCGCTACGATAAGATCACGGTTCTGGTCCAGAGCAACCTGGAGCACCACCACTTCCAGGCTGGTGTCATGCTGGGGGATGGTGAGAGGTATACGCTTGGGAGCGGA
>NW_901094.1:0-914 GCF_000209065.1 Trypanosoma cruzi | reverse complement strand
GCGATGCGACGGGATCCATCCGGTTCCCTGTTTCAGCATAGTGTGGCTCTATCCCGCCCAGTTCACCGAAAACGTTGTGCGGGATGCAACTGTAGAGCAATTGCTGCGGATATGTACTGCGTGCTCGTTCCCACTTCCCCGGGGGATTGATACGAAAGAGAGGGGGGCTTTTATGGAGGCTCAAGGGCGTTTGGGGGAAGCCGTTCTCACACGACTCATCTCTGTTATGCAGACACCCTGCACGATCCTTTTTCTCTGTAGGATAACGAAATTGTCGTCGGCCCTTGACGAAAATAATGAAATTGTGCAGTTTGTTTGCTCAAGCGTGTGTGCTCGGACGTCTCTTGCAGTGGATGATGCATTGGAGATTCTGGAAATGCTGCACTTTCGCAAATATGTGCATGAGCCGCTTCTTGACAAGTTGGAACCTATTTTCCGCGAAATTGTGGAATTGGTGGTCTCAAAAATGCAGAGCGGTGAAGAGGTTCCGGATGCTGAGGCACGACAAATTGCGCGTTTTATCGTTTTGCAGACACTCTTTGACGTCCCTGATTTTGAGGCCTCCGCAACGCTTCTGCTGCACACGGCTGAGCAATTTATGGATCGCACTCCCAGCGAGGTTCTTCCAGGTGCGGGTCTTCTTGCCTTAAAGCAAAGGCGAATGGCTACTGTTCACATGATGTTAGCGAAGGTTACAGGCAAGGTGTCTACACTCTCTGATGAGGCCCTTGGCATGCTTGCACGGCTGCTCGCTCAGTCTTCGGTGGGCTCACCAGGGAAAAATCTTGTGAATGAAATTGTTTCTGTTGTGGTGGGACGATTGTCACACAAACGACGTTTACCACCAGATTTTGTGGGCTTGGCGGTTGTAGTACACTGCCAGCACGGTGACGCAGGAGATGGCATTCCCGAGA
>NW_901093.1:0-914 GCF_000209065.1 Trypanosoma cruzi | reverse complement strand
TTTCTTTTTTTTTGAAGTGGAAAGGCTCCGACCCCAACAGTACCGGTACGCGGTGAGAAGGCACAAAGCCCCTCGCAAATGCGGCATGACGTAGACGCTTCTGGAGAGTATCTTTTTTCTTTCCATTATTCATAGATTGATTGGGTGATTGCTTCGTTGCTTTTATTTTATTTTATCGATTATCGACGACAACGGATTATCGAGCTTATCACGCTAGCCCGGCGTGGATGCGTAACGGGTGTGTGCGTGTGTTTTGCGCCCGCCGCTGCAGCACCGAGTATGGGGGCTGCTGCTCTCTCTATTTCATATCTGTACTTAGTAGTGAGGACGTGCTTGACGGTGGTGGCTGTTGTGCGGGCCATAGGATGCATTCAGGAAAACGTTAGAGAAAACAATCGATGAGGCCCTTCTGTGACGCGTCAATTTCTGGAGGTTGTGAGTGTGCGTTGCTGGCTGACATGAGGGAAGACGTGAGGGCCACGGCTGTGCAGCTGCGCGGCCACCCATCGGACTCCGCCCTGACCTCGTCATGGATTGTTGGTTTGTTTCTATTTGTTTGTGCGGGCGCCTGCAGTGACTCTCCCTCCTGTTGCACGATGACTGTGTGGGAGGACATGCCTGTCACTTTTTATACTTCTGATTTTGTGTAGAGCGAACAACAAGAGAAGGAACGAAGAATTATGCGGAATGACGTATTACTTTGCTTGTATATCGATGTATTCTTGTGGGCTATTGTACCATTTCTCTCTTTTTCTAGTAACTTGTGAAGAGAATGATCGCGTGAGAGCTGGCGAAATTAGTATATATATATATATACATATCCTGATAAACGAATGCACTCCTTTATGATACTTTTCCTATCTTATGAATTCTTGGGGAGAACACGAATTTATTGGGGGCATGGAACCGATAGG
>NW_901092.1:0-914 GCF_000209065.1 Trypanosoma cruzi | reverse complement strand
GCGCGAGATCCTGCCCACAGGGGTGCTGCACTCGGCGGATCGTTTTCGAGCGGCTGCTGCACCACACGTTGTGGTCTAAATTTTTGTTTCGAATTATGGATGATGGTGGTCAGAGGCACTCTCTTTCAATGTCTGTTTGCGTGTTCACACACTGAACGCCAAACAACCCTGAACTATCCGCTGCTTGGAGGAATTTCGCGAGCTCCTGCCCACAGGGGTGCTGTACTCGGATAATCGTTTTCGAGCGGCTGCTGCACCACACGCTGTGGTCTAAATTTTTGTTTCGAATTATGAATGGTGGTGGTCAGAGACACTCTCTTTCAATGTCTGTTTGCGTGTTCACACACTGGACGCCAAACAACCCGGAACTATCCGCTGCTTGGAGGAATTTCGCGAGCTCCTGCCCACAACGGTGCTGTACTCGGATAATCGTTTTCGAGCGGCTGCTGCACCACACGCTGTGGTCTAAATTTTTGTTTCGAATTATGAATGGTGGTGGTCAGAGGCACTCTCTTTCAATGTCTGTTTGCGTGTTCACACACTGAACGCCAAACAACCCGGAACTATCCGCTGCTTGGAGGAATTTCGCGAGCTCCTGCCCACAACGGTGCTGTACTCGGATAATCGTTTTCGAGCGGCTGCTGCACCACACGCTGTGGTCTAAATTTTTGTTTCGAATTATGAATGGTGGTGGTCAGAGGCACTCTCTTTCAATGTCTGTTTGCGTGTTCACACACTGAACGCCAAACAACCCGGAACTATCCGCTGCTTGGAGGAATTTCGCGAGCTCCTGCCCACAGGGGTGCTGTACTCGGATAATCGTTTTCGAGCGGCTGCTGCACCACACGCTGTGGTCTAAATTTTTGTTTCGAATTATGAATGGTGGTGGTCAGAGGCACTCTCTTTCAATGTCT
>NW_901091.1:0-914 GCF_000209065.1 Trypanosoma cruzi | reverse complement strand
CTTGACAATGATGGACGTTTTGCCGCCATGGAAGCAGAGCGTCGGAAGCGGACAAAGGATCCCCGCTCCTCTAGACGCAACAAGGACATGATACGTGACCTCGAGGATGACATGATTGCCCGCTCGCATGCTCTTGCTCTCGAGGAATTTGCCAAGATGCGTGGATTCATGGATCAAGAGCCGGAGGGAGTTCCGCTGAAGGAGATCCCACTTGACGTGGATCCCGAGTTCCGTCAAGCGGAGGTGGCTCGCTACCGGATGCGCAAGGACCCGCATCACTCACCAGAGGAGGTGGCCAAGTTGGAAGATGCGATGAACGACCGCGCGCGCAGGCTAGCCAAGGCCATTCTTGCGAAGAACCGTGGCTTCCTTGACCCTGAGCCGTGTGGCGTGCCCCTGGCGGAGTTGCCGCTTAACACGGATGAGGAGTTCAACAAGCTTGCGGCGGAGCGCTACCGGCTGAAGCGAAGCAACAAAAAGGACAATAATCCCGAAGTGAAGGGGATTGAGAATGAAATGAATGATCGTGTGCATGCACTTGCAAGAGAGCACCTTCGAAAGGCACGGGCCTTCTTGAATCCCGAGCCCGAAGGTGTGCCACTGGAAGATGTACCACTTGGCCGTGATCCCAAGTTTCTTGACATGGAGCGTGGCCTCGCAAGGATGCGCAATGATCCGAATGCCTCCGCCGAAACGTTGAGTTCCCTCGAAGAAGATTTGAACGTGCGTGCGCATGAGGTTGCAAGGGAGTTTCTCAAAAAGGAAAGGGCCTATCTCGACCCCGAGCCCCTCGGCGTCCTCGTGGAAGATCTTCCTCTCAATCACGACCCCATTCTTAACGCCTTGGAGCGCAAGCGCCGTGAGCTCAAAAAGGACCCTAAACGAAATGGGGATTTTATTCGTGGATGTGAAGA
>NW_901090.1:0-914 GCF_000209065.1 Trypanosoma cruzi | reverse complement strand
TCCCGGCACTGAAGGGAGCGCAGTTCAAGATGAGCAGCAGCGCCGAGGGGAACGGAGTCATCACACTACACGACACGGAGCAGGAGGTGCGGAAGAAGGTGCGCAAGGCCTTCTCTGGTGGGGGTGGCACGTTGGAGGACATGCGTGCGGAGGGTGTCAACCTGCACGCAGACGTGGCGCACCAACTCATTCGGTTCTTCTGCCCCGACGACAATCTCCTCGCGGAGGTGACGTCGAAGTACAGCAGTGGTGAGATGAACAGCGCCGAGGTAAAGGACCTCGCCGCGGATGTCGTTGTGCGGCACGTCTTGTCGGGGTGGCGGGCGCGGCGGGATGGCGTCACTGATGCCGACGTGGAACAGTTCTCTTGCATTCGCAGCATTCTTCTGTGAATGCCGGCAGGAGGGAGGAAGGGATGATGGGGGAGAGAGGGCGCACATGCAACGGGAGTGGTGTGGCTGACTGTGGTGTCCGTGAAGATGATGCATGTGGGTGGGGGCGTGTTGGTTGTTGTGGTGCCCACCGCGTATATTTGTTTGCTGTGGCTTCTGCTGGACTGCACGTGAACGCCTGGTGTTCCCCTTGCAGTTGTACAACAAGTATTTTACACCAACAGTAGATAGGGGACTATTAGGCTGCAATGGGGCGGGGGCCGCACCACGATGGCACGCGCCACGGGAAGGAGGGCCGCGGGATTTTCCGAGGAAGAAGGGGTGCGACACGACCCTACGAAAACGTTGATGGGTGCGGCATTTGCTGCGGGGATTGTTCAGAAGATGTAGCGGACGCTTCTTTTGCCAGGGGCTATGCCACTCGGGCACGTGACGCGCTACAGGAGAAGTGCATTCGATTGGCGTTTCGCAGGGCGTTCCCACACAACAACCGAGTGCGCGTGCACACCACGTTTCTCACCC
>NW_901089.1:0-914 GCF_000209065.1 Trypanosoma cruzi | reverse complement strand
AATTCGAAACAGAAATTTAGACCACAACGTGCGGTGCAGCAGCCGCTCGAAAACGATCCGCCGACTGCAGCACCCCTGTGGGCAAGATCTCGCGAAATTCCTCCAAGCAGCGGATAGTTCAGGGTTGTTTGGCGTCCAGTGTGTGAACACGCAAACAGACATTGACAGAGAGTGTCTCTGACCACCACCATTCATAATTCGAAACAAAAATTTAGACCACAGCGTGTGGTGCAGCAGCCGCTCGAAAACGATCCGCCGACTGCAGCACCCATGTGGGCAAGAGCTCGCGAAATTCCTCCAAGCAGCGGATAGTTCAGGGTTGTTTGGCGTCCAGTGTGTGAACACGCAAACAGACATTGACAGAGAGTGTCTCTGACCACCACCATTCATAATTCGAAACAAAAATTTAGACCACAGCGTGCGGTGCAGCAGCCGCTCGAAAACGATCCGCCGACTGCAGCACCCATGTGGGCAAGAGCTCGCGAAATTCCTCCAAGCAGCGGATAGTTCCGGGTTGTTTGGCGTCCAGTGTGTGAACACGCAAACAGACATTGAAAGAGAGTGCCTCTGACCACCACCATTCATAATTCGAAACAAAAATTTAGACCACAACGTGCGGTGCAGCGGCCGCTCGAAAACGATCCGGCGAGTGCAGCACCCCTGTGGGCAAGAGCTCGCGAAATTCCTCCAAGCAGCGGATAGTTCCGGGTTGTTTGGCGTCCAGTGTGTGAACACGCAAACAGACATTGACAGAGAGTGTCTCTGACCACCACCATTCATAATTCGAAACAAAAATTTAGACCACAGCGTGTGGTGCAGCAGCCGCTCGAAAACGATCCGCCGACTGCAGCACCCCTGTGGGCAAGATCTCGCGAAATTCCTCCAAGCAGCGGATAGTTCAGGGTTGTTTGGCG
>NW_901088.1:0-914 GCF_000209065.1 Trypanosoma cruzi | reverse complement strand
CTATGAGACGTGCTCTGTCTTGAGGGTCAATAACAATGTTTTTCCACCTTCACATCACGGTGAACGATTTGTTGGGAGTGAAGACACTGCAGAGCCAACAGTAAATCCATCATATAGGCTGCGGTCCTTGCCTCGTTGAGTGGTTTCCGAGAGACCAGTGTGAATAAATCTCGGCCGGTCAGCAACTCCATCACAAGAATACATTGCATTTTTCCCTCTTGCAGTTGTTGCCTTACTTTCTCAATAGCTGACTGATTGGTCTCAGCGGCCGATTTCACCACCGCTGAGGAAGCTGGCATGGCGGGCAACGAACCCTGGCGCTGCTCTGGAGCATCACCATCCCCATTATCCCTACCGGAAAAAGAGTCACACGTCGTGGAAGAAACATGTGACACAGCATTTTTCTTTGCCACTACGAGGAGAGGCTCTTGCTTTACCCTTCGTTTTGCTGTGACGCTGGAAGATGTTGAGGAAACAATAAAAAGTTGGGAGTTATACCGCTGCACACGTCTTTGCAAATCCTCCACATCTTCCACAAACACGTCACTTGTGTGAACCAAATTCGGATGACGCGCCATAAAAGAGACAGTGATCTCCTTGACTAGCGACTCCGGGAGCGACGTCGATGTGTTGCTGTTGTTGCTGATGTGCCTCCCACCTTCAATCGCCATCGACCCCTTATCTTTACCGTTCCCACACTCAGCGCCTTGTTTCCTTCTAGCGAGCTGCGTTTCTTTCGCAATGAGAAACTTTGCCGCCTTTCTTTCCTTCGTCTTGCGGTTCACAACCTCGAAAACGACGCTATAACTTCCATGCCCCAACAGCCTTCGAATCTTGTAGGTTTCCAAAAAATCCCGCAGTGGATGTATCCGATGACACTCCTGGTTTCCTTTACTATTGGGCAAGTCAACAAA
>NW_901087.1:0-914 GCF_000209065.1 Trypanosoma cruzi | reverse complement strand
CCGCGGCGCTGTTCAAGGAGCTCGATAAGAACGGCACTGGGTCCGTGACGTTCGACGAGTTTGCTGCGTGGGCTTCTGCAGTCAAACTGGACGCCGACGGCGACCCGGATAACGTGCCGGAGAGCGCGTGAAGCTCGCGGCCGCAGAGTGACGTGCCCGCGCCGTCGCCAATGTAAACACCGTGTCCGCATGCGGCGGGGCACCTGTTTTTGCTGGGCGGAGCACATTCTCCACTTTATGTAGTTGATGGTCATTTTTACCTGCGACTGTCGTTGTGTGTGTGTGTGTGTTTGCTCCTGTGCCCTTGTTGCTGTGTGTCTTCTGTGCCGCTGTGGGCCTTGGTGCCACCTCTCTCTTTCTGTTGTGGGTTTGTGTGCTTGCGCGCAGGTTGCGCAACAGTCGATAATAAGCCGAGTCAAGGAGAGCAACGAGATGGGTACTTGTGGGTCGAAGGGCTCGACGAGCGACAAGGGGTTGGCGAGCGATAAGGACGGCAAGAACGCCAAGGACCGCAAGGAAGCGTGGGAGCGCATTCGCCAGGCGATTCCTCGTGAGAAGACCGCCGAGGCAAAACAGCGCCGCATCGAGCTCTTCAAGAAGTTCGACAAGAACGAGACCGGGAAGCTGTGCTACGATGAGGTGCACAGCGGCTGCCTCGAGGTGCTGAAGTTGGACGAGTTCACGCCGCGAGTGCGCGACATCACGAAGCGTGCATTCGACAAGGCGAGGGCCCTGGGCAGCAAGCTGGAGAACAAGGGCTCCGAGGACTTTGTTGAATTTCTGGAGTTCCGTCTGATGCTGTGCTACATCTACGACTTCTTCGAGCTGACGGTGATGTTCGACGAGATTGACGCCTCCGGCAACATGCTGGTAGACGAGGAGGAGTTCAAGCGCGCCGTGCCCAAGCTTGAGGC
>NW_901086.1:0-914 GCF_000209065.1 Trypanosoma cruzi | reverse complement strand
CCCGCAGGGACGCGTATGACTATCCCTAATCACCGCACACCGGCACAGACAAGGACGGTGACGAGCAGCAGCAGGGGCATGCGCACCCACGCAGTGGCGGCGGCGTTTTCGCTCGCCTTTGAAGGAACCCTGCCCTTGTCTGTGTGGTCAGGCGGCTTATTCTGTGGTGTCGCAGCTGCCTTTGCCGGCGGACCGCTGACGCCGCTCCGTTTCAGGCCATCACCCGCCGTTTTCGGTGCAGCCGCGGCCCCGGCCTGCGATTGCGACTGGCCTGGTTGCGCATCGCCAGCGCCCAACTGAGGACGGTTTTCTGCCGGCGCCGAAGTGCAGTTTTGTATACTCCCGTAAGTCGCAAATAGCATCGTGAAGGCAAAATCCCTCTCAGCACCCTCAGGAGGGCATTTTCCGGTGATATTCGACGTGTAGAATTCTCCAGCGTCATCGCACAGCCGTGCACAGTCATCCGTGACGCTCTCGTATTCTCCGGGCTTCTTCGCACACCTTCGCCAATCATTCTCGCCGGAGGGACGCCAACTCAACCTACCGTCAGTCCCCAAACACGACACCTCCACATCCGTCCATGTTTTTTGCAGCGCAGCGGTAGTTTCCACGCCCGAAGCAGCAGCCCCGCGGACGGACATGCAGCAGCTGCTGCACAAGAGCGCAAGGACCAGCATGTAGCACGCCACACCGCGCCGCACAGTCGCCATCATCATCATTCGTCGTAGAGTCGCTGGAGTCAGTCAGCTGATCTATGAGGCAGCAAAATAAAAAAGAGAGTGTCAAGAGAAGAAGGGAGTGCAGCGGATAGAGACGGCACACGGAGAGAAGGGAGGCGGCAGCCCAGCACACCGAGCTCGCAGAGCAGGAGACCGCGTCCACACACGAAGCGCACACGACGCAAGCAGACACCC
>NW_901085.1:0-914 GCF_000209065.1 Trypanosoma cruzi | reverse complement strand
GTTGGTTTGTGCTGAAGGCTGCAGGCAAGTGACAGGAGTGATGGCGATGGTGATGACTGGCCGTGTGCTGCTGGTGTGTGCCCTCTGCGTGCTGTGGTGCGGTGCCGGCCGGGTTGATGCGAGTAATCTCGAGAACAACGCAGTTGGTGGTTGCATGGCGTCGGGAGTGTTGAATACGAATAAATCGTACACGCCGAGCGGATGTGACAAAACTGCGCTGACGCTGCCTTTACGATCTGTCGTGTCCATCACTGCCGTTGAAGCTTCGACTGACCCATTGGTGACTGGTACAGCAGAAAATAAATCGGATTTAGCTCCAACTTCAGGTGCTGATTTCGGTGGTGCCGGTTCTCCTCCTGGTCGCGGAGGTGAGGGTGGAGGCGGTAGAAACGACGATGCTGGCGGTCCTGGTGGCGTTGGGGGTGCCAGTGGCAGTCAAGCTCGTGGCAGGAAATCTTCTGGTGGCGGTGGTGGTGGCTCAAATGGAGGTTCTAAAGCACGTTTTGGTGGCTCTTTGAAGTCCCCTGCTTCGGATGTCAAGTCCCCATCTCCTGTTCTCGGTGATGGTGGCAGTTCTCCTGGGGCTCCTACAGGAAGTGTAGGTTCTGACGGAAGCAAAGGTTTCATTTTGGGCTCCTTTTCTTCTGGTGGTCGCAGTCAACCTGATGTTGGCAGTCCAGGTGGTGATGCATCTTTGAGCGCTCCTGTTGCTGGTGGTAATTCCCCACCCTCCATCACCGACGAGAGTGATGCCTTGGAGAAGACCGGCGCTGCGGCATCCACAAAGGGAAGGAAACCTCAAGAAGCAGGTGAGCAGTCAGAAGCAAATCGTGCACGGAACGAATTGCCCAAATTGTCGGCACCAGCGGAGTCAACACCCGAAGCACAAGAAGACTCTCCCAGTAAACAAGAAA
>NW_901084.1:0-914 GCF_000209065.1 Trypanosoma cruzi | reverse complement strand
AAGAGAGCACCAACGGGCCTGCATGGGTGTGCATGCATATATACAATGGGCACATTATTGTGTGTGCTTCGTGGGGTGAGGTGAGGGCGAGAGTCCATGCAAGGGGACACACACACACAGAGAGAGAAGGAAGAGTGTGTGTGCGGGCGGTGCATGGCTCTCTCACACTCACTCTCACGCGGCCACCACCGCAGCCGCAGCCGCACAAACCACGAAACAGATGGAATCAGTGCGATTGCAGAACTCGCACACCGTCCTGCAAACCAGAAGTTTAAAAAGCAATATGAAACAAGAATTCAAAAAAAAAATGGAAAAAACTTAGGCTTCTGCGGGAATCGAACCCGCGTCCCCGGATGACATTGTGAGCGTGTTTGCCACTGAGCTATAAAAATGCGGTCGCGCGACCCCTTTTCACGTAAAGTATTAATGTCGATCTTCGAACAATCGAGCACATTTGCGTTGTCCCCTGGAAAACGAAAACGACATGTTTAGGGTGCGCCGCCGCAGCGTGGTTACTACGATAAGTTCGTCATATATCTCTCGTACGGGGCCGCAGCCGCAGCGTGGTTACTACGATTCGTCGTGTTGTATCCAACGTCCGGGGCCACCGCCCTACCATTTTTTATTTCTTGCAGCGGCCAACCCCGGCAGTAAGGACAAAAAAAAGAATCGCGTTTTCTTTAATGTTTTTCCTGTTTGGGGGCGGGGATCTTTGTTTTCTATGATTGTCTCTTTTTTTTTTGTCTGTTCCAGGTTGGTTTTTAGGAGGCTTGATGTGCCTGCTGGGTGATCGCCGGCTTTTTTATTGGTGATTGCGTATTTTTGGCTTACCGGTGTGCCGCTCAGCGCCATTTTGTTTTACTTCTTTTCCGCTTATTGGGGCGTGTTGTTATTCGTCACGCGTCAGCACACAC
>NW_901083.1:0-914 GCF_000209065.1 Trypanosoma cruzi | reverse complement strand
GGTGATTTTTGTTTTCTTGTGTGTAGAACAGTAATATAAAACGACTTTTTTTGGTGTGTGTGAAACAGTAGTAGAAAACAACTTTTCTTTTTTGTTTTTTTTTGTGTGTGGAACAATGGTGGAGGAAATCTTTTTTTTTCTGCGGGGGTTAAAATGTGAGGAACGGGAATTTTTTTTAAATGAATTTTGTTTGATTTGCCACTGCTTTCTGCCGTGGACGCCTGCTGTGCATTTGGGTTTGTGCGTCCCTTCAGATGCTTTACGACTCTTCTCTTTTTTCTCTTTCCTTTTTTCCTACTTTGTTGAGCGTGGCAGTGGGCGCCCACAGACACACGCGCGGGACACACACATTGCAGTGCAGGTGGATGCTTCCTTTGTACTCGATGCTTGCAGTTGCGTGCAGCTGCCGCTTCCTTCAGTGGGCGTGAGGGGAAGGGAGGAGAGAGAGTGCGCACCGCGAGTCTCTTTTTCTGTTGACGTGATGCACCGCGTGTGACCGTGTGGGGTGAGGCGCCGCTTCATGGGTGGATAAGGATCCGCCTGCGCGTGTGGCTCTTTGTGCAATTGCTGGCTCTGTGAGCGTTGTGTGTTTTCTGCAGGGCCGTGGCCGTATCCTGTTTGCCGCGGGACTGAACTGGAGGCGGTGGCGGTGTGTCGCTTTTCCTTGCCCATTGTGGGTGAATGCGGGCGGTGCGCGCGTTTGTTGTGTGGACGCCGCCTCGCTTTTTATGCAAGCAGTGAGTCACGACCTCCATGGAAGGCCCCATTTTTCAGCCTGGGTTTATACGCCGTTGTGCTGTGTATTTGGACATGTTGTTTGTTATGCGCACAAGTGCCGGACATGTTTTGCCGGAGCGTTGGGCGGCCCGGGAGTTGGGGGGCAAGCAAAGGGCTTGTCGTTGCTGAGAGGGAGC
>NW_901082.1:0-914 GCF_000209065.1 Trypanosoma cruzi | reverse complement strand
GCCAACTTCAAGACGCAGGGCTTTGCTTGACGTCCTGTTGGCGGCTCAAACTCCGTGGGTTTCGTCGCTATTGCCTTGACAAAGGCACTCTCCGTGAACGATTTCAAAGCAAGCCATCCAAAAAACATCGGCAAAATATTATCCTTCGACGCCAACATCAGCCTCAAAAGCTATTTTATTCTGCTACACTTGGGAGGCGTTCCAATGTCCGTTCCTCGAGGCAAGCAGATATCGGTGCATTGAAAAGGATCACATCGCCTGCGTATATTTCCCGAACAACTTCCACAGGCCTGTGGGACGGATCCTCAGAGTACCATGGCGACTCACCTCCCCGTGAAAAGTACTCTTTCATAGTTACCTCGTTGATCGATTGCAATGCAAACTTCACCGCTCCACAGCGTTCATTAAACGCCTCCTCATCAAAGACGTGACGTGGAATCGGTCCCAAAAGATACATGTGTTCTTGACCTCTTTCCAGCACTCCGCCTGTTTCTCTTTGGTCCCGCCACGCGTTATCCGGGCGCACATCGCCTTCACATCCACCTCGTCGGGGCAATTCACGATGATTCTCGCGGCTTGTAGCTGCTTCTCCCACTCATCATAGTTGGCTACCTCTGGGGATGACACCGCAATCATGCTCCATCCAGAAGTAGGCGCAAAATGTCTCGGTGGCGGCGTTCCCTCCTTTGCCACATCGTAGATAATATACACATTCCTCCCGTGCCCCCTCAAACTTCTCAACTCCGAGACGCACATGCCCTCATCGCTGCATCTTGTCACCGCTCTGGTGGTCTTGTCAGACACGTACGCATCTCCTCCACCAAAACAGTGGACAACCACAGGGAGTTTCTCGACACCGCAGTGCAGCAGCTGGTAGAGGAGGTACGAGCCGGCAGCCACCGATTTCCCGATCC
>NW_901081.1:0-914 GCF_000209065.1 Trypanosoma cruzi | reverse complement strand
CCACAACGTGTGATGCAGCAGCCGCTCGAAAACGATCAGCCGAGTGCAGCACCCGTGTGGGCAAGAGCTCGCGAAATTCCTCCAAGCAGCGGATAGTTCAGAGTTGTTTGGTGTCCAGTGTGTGAACACGCAAACAGATATTGACAGAGAGTGCCTCTGACTCCTACCATTCACAATCAGAAACAAAAATTTGGACCACAACGTGTGATGCAGCAGCCGCTCGAAAACGATCAGCCGAGCGCAGCACCCGTGTGGGCAAGAGCTCGCGAAATTCCTCCAAGCAGCGGATAATTCAGGGTTGTTTGGTGTCCAGTGTGTGAACACGCAAACAGATATTGACAGAGAGTGCCTCTGACTCCTACCATTCACAATCAGAAACAAAAATTTGGACCACAACGTGTGATGCAGCAGCCGCTCGAAAACGATCAGCCGAGCGCAGCACCCGTGTGGGCAAGAGCTCGCGAAATTCCTCCAAGCAGCGGATAGTTCAGGGTTGTTTGGTGTCCAGTGTGTGAAAACGCAAACAGATATTGTCAGAGAGTGTCTCTGACTCCCACCATTCACAATCGGAAACAAAAATTTGGACCACAACGTGTGATGCAGCAGCCGCTCGAAAACGATCAGCCGAGTGCAGCACCCGTGTGGGCAAGAGCTCGCGAAATTCCTCCAAGCAGCGGATAGTTCAGGGTTGTTTGGTGTCCAGTGTGTGAACACGCAAACAGATATTGACAGAGAGTGTCTCTGACTCCCACCATTCACAATCGGAAACAAAAATTTGGACCACAACGTGTGATGCAGCAGCCACTCGAAAACGATCAGCCGAGCGCAGCACCCGTGTGGGCAAGAGCTCGCGAAATTCCTCCAAGCAGCGGATAGTTCAGGGGTGTTTGGTGTCCAGTGTGTGAACACGCAAA
>NW_901080.1:0-914 GCF_000209065.1 Trypanosoma cruzi | reverse complement strand
AACGTGTGATGCAGCGACCGCTCGAAAACGATCAGCCGAGTGCAGCACCCGTTTGGGCAAGAGCTCGCGAAATTCCTCCAAGCGGCGGATAATTCAGGGTTGTTTGGTGTCCAGTGCATGAACACGCAAACAGATAGTGACAGAGAGTGTCTCTGACTCCCACCATTCACAATTGGAAACAAAAATTTGGGCCACAACGTGTGATGCAGCAGCCGCTCGAAAACGATCAGCCGAGTGCAGCACCCTTGTGGGCAAGAGCTCGCGAAATTCCTCCAAGCGGCGGATAGTTCAGGGTTGTTTGGTGTCCAGTGTGTGAACACGCAAACAGATATTGACAGAGAGTGTCTCTGACTCTCACCATTCATAATCGGAAACAAAAATTTGGACCACAACGTGTGATGCAGCCACCGCTCGAAAACGATCAGCCGAGTGCAGCACCCTTGTGGGCAAGAGCTCGCGAAATTCCTCCAAGCAGCGGATAATTCAGGGTTGTTTGGTGTCCAGTGCATGAACACGCAAACAGATAGTGACAGAGAGTGTCTCTGACTCTCACCATTCATAATTGGAAACAAAAATTTGGGCCACAACGTGTGATGCAGCAGCCGCTCGAAAACGATCAGCCGAGTGCAGCACCCGTGTGGGCAAGAGCTCGCGAAATTCCTCCAAGCGGCGGATAATTCAGGGTTGTTTGGTGTCCAGTGTGAGAACACGCAAACAGATATTGACAGAGAGTGTCTCTGACTCTCACCATTCATAATTGGAAACAAAAATTTGGGCCACAACGTGTGATGCAGCAGCCGCTCGAAAACGATCAGCCGAGTGCAGCACCCGTGTGGGCAAGAGCTCGCGAAATTCCTCCAAGCGGCGGATAATTCAGGGTTGTTTGGTGTTCAGTGTGAGAACACGCAAACAAA
>NW_901079.1:0-914 GCF_000209065.1 Trypanosoma cruzi | reverse complement strand
ATTCACAATCGGAAACAAAAATTTAGACCACGACGTGTGATGTAGCAGCCGCTCGAAAACGATCAGCCGAGTGCAGTACCCTTGTGGGCAAGAGCTCGCGAAATTCCTCCAAGCAGCGGATAGTTCAGGGTTGTTTGGTGTCCAGTGCATGAACACGCAAACAGATATTGACAGACAGTGCCTCTGACCCCCACCATTCACAATCGGAAACAAAAATTTAGACCACGACGTGTGATGTAGCAGCCGCTCGAAAACGATCAGCCGAGTGCAGTACCCGTGTGGGCAAGAGCTCGCGAAATTCCCCCAAGCAGCGGATAATTCAGGGTTGTTTGGTGTCCAGTGTATGAACACGCACACAGATATTGACAGAGAGTACCTCTGACCCCCACCATTCACAATCGGAAACAAAAATTTAGACCACGACGTGTGATGTAGCAGCCGCTCGAAAACGATCAGCCGAGTGCAGTACCCGTGTGGGCAAGAGCTCGCGAAATTCCCCCAAGCAGCGGATAATTCAGGGTTGTTTGGTGTCCAGTGTATGAACACGCACACAGATATTGACAGAGAGTACCTCTGACCCCCACCATTCACAATCGGAAACAAAAATTTAGACCACGACGTGTGATGCAGCAGCCGCTCGAAAACGATCAGCCGAGTGCAGTACCCGTGTGGGCAAGAGCTCGCGAAATTCCCCCAAGCAGCGGATAATTCAGGGTTGTTTGGTGTCCAGTGTGTGAACACGCAAACCGATATTGACAGACAGTGCCTCTGACCCCCACCATTCACAATCGGAAACAAAAATTTAGACCACGACGTGTGATGCAGCAGCCGCTCGAAAACGATCAGCCGAGTGCAGTACCCGTGTGGGCAAGAGCTCGCGAAATTCCTCCAAGCAGCGGATAATTCAAGGTTGT
>NW_901078.1:0-914 GCF_000209065.1 Trypanosoma cruzi | reverse complement strand
CTCGCGAAATTCCTCCAAGCAGCGGATAGTTCAGGGTTGTTTGGCGTCCAGTGTGTGAACACGCAAACAGACATTGAAAGAGAGTGTCTCTGACCACCACCATCCATAATTCGAAACAAAAATTTAGACCACAGCGTGTGGTGCAGCAGCCGCTCGAAAACGATCCGCCGAGTGCAGCACCATTGTGGGCAAGAGCTCGCGAAATTCCTCCAAGCAGCGGATAGTTCAGGGTTGTTTGGCGTCCAGTGTGTGAACACGCAAACAGACATTGAAAGAGAGTGTCTCTGACCACCGCCATTCATAATTCGAAACAAAAATTTAGACCACAGCGTGTGGTGCAGCAGCCGCTCGAAAACGATCCGCCGAGTGCAGCACCCTTGTGGGCAAGATCTCGCGAAATTCCTCCAAGCAGCGGATAGTTCAGGGTTGTTTGGCGTCCAGTGTGTGAACACGCAAACAGACATTGAAAGAGAGTGTCTCTGACCACCACCATTCATAATTCGAAACAAAAATTTAGACCACAGCGTGTGGTGCAGCAGCCGCTCGAAAACGATCCGCCGAGTGCAGCACCCTTGTGGGCAAGATCTCGCGAAATTCCTCCAAGCAGCGGATAGTTCCGGGTTGTTTGGCGTCCAGTGTGTGAACACGCAAACAGACATTGAAAGAGAGTGTCTCTGACCACCACCATCCATAATTCGAAACAAAAATTTAGACCACAGCGTGTGGTGCAGCAGCCGCTCGAAAACGATCCGCCGAGTGCAGCACCGTTGTGGGCAAGAGCTCGCGAAATTCCTCCAAGCAGCGGATAGTTCAGGGTTGTTTGGCGTCCAGTGTGTGAACACGCAAACAGACATTGAAAGAGAGTGTCTCTGACCACCACCATCCATAATTCGAAACAAAAATTAGACCACAGC
>NW_901077.1:0-914 GCF_000209065.1 Trypanosoma cruzi | reverse complement strand
ATCGTTTTGCTGGTGTATGAGCGTGGGGCATGTCTTCTCTGGAGTGTGGGGGGAGGTTGGACGCACGGAACCGAACTGTGGACTTCCCCTGCTGCTCCCCTCCTCCCATTTTGGAAGGAGAAGTGGCGACAAGGCCCCGCCATGCGCATACTCCGACAATAACGTTGTGGCGCAAGAAATGTGTCTGGTCGAAGTGTTCCAATAATATTTTACCAGAGTTTAAATTTTATTACTATTTGTGGTTTGCGGCAAAATGTGTGTTTTAACCGCCCGCTCATCTCCCCCACCCAGGCCCTGTCAACCGTGCCGCGTGGGAAGCAGGTAAAAGACGCCCTTAGTGCCTCCACTTCTTTTTTAAAGGGACTAACGATGTGTGGGCGATGAGAAGCCATCCTTGACTCTCCATCCGTTGCGGCATGAATGCCCATTTTGGTGGGAATTGGGAGGACGCGACCAACGTGAGTTATGTTTTTTTCTTTTTCTTGCCATCTTTCTGGTCTTGGAGGGAGAGGTAGGGCGTGGACGCTAATGGAAGATGCATGGCGGAGGGAGCGTATAAAAACGGTCCTGATGTCTCTGGTAAGCGCGTTGCTGGGAATTGAGAGTGCTGTGCGGGACGGACAACCGCAACATAGAATAAAAAGATGAACACGGGGGAAAGGAAGCGGAGGACGGGAGAGAAACGGAAAAAACTACATGTTGCCTTACTTTGGTGCCTAGGATGCAGCGCCTGGGGTCTGAACGCACGGGGCTCCCGGCAGTCACCACGACCTTCTCTTGGCTTTTGGGCGCCACCGCCCGGTACCTGCGATGACCCCCTGCTGCTGTGTGCGCAGCCTGTGGGTAAGGGGCGACGGATGAGTCGGTGCTGAGGGGCCGGATGAGGCCCCGGTGGAGGCGCGGCCCGCTGGCTC
>NW_901076.1:0-914 GCF_000209065.1 Trypanosoma cruzi | reverse complement strand
ACGATCCGCCGACTGCAGCACCATTGTGGGCAGGAGCTCGCGAAATTCCTCCAAGCAGCGGATAGTTCAGGGTTGTTTGGTGTCCAGTGTGTGAACACGCAAACATACATTGAAAGAGAGTGCCTCTGACTCCCGCCATTCATAATTCGAAACAAAAACATAGACCACAACGTGTGGTGCAGCAGCCACTCGAAAACGATCCGCCGAGTGCAGCACCCTTGTGGGCAGGAGCTCGCGAAATTCCTCCAAGCAGCGGATAGTTCAGGGTTGTTTGGTGTCCAGTGTGTGCACACGCAAACATACATTGAAAGAGAGTGCCTCTGACTCCCGCCATTCATAATTCAAAACAAAAATTTAGACCACAGCGTGTGGTGCAGCAGCCGCTCGAAAACGATCCGCCGACTGCAGCACCCTTGTGGGCAAGAGCTCGCGAAATTCCTCCAAGCAGCGGATAGTTCCGGGTTGTTTGGTGTCCAGTGTGTGAACACGCAAACATACATTGAAAGAGAGTGCCTCTGACTCCCGCCATTCATAATTCGAAACAAAAATTTAGACCACAGCGTGTGGTGCAGCAGCCACTCGAAAACGATCCGCCGACTGCAGCACCATTGTGGGCAGGAGCTCGCGAAATTCCTCCAAGCAGCGGATAGTTCAGGGTTGTTTGGTGTCCAGTGTGTGAACACGCAAACATACATTGAAAGAGAGTGTCTCTGACTCCCGCCATTCATAATTCGAAACAAAAATTTAGACCACAGCGTGTGGTGCAGCAGCCGCTCGAAAACGATCCGCCGAGTGCAGCACCCTTGTGGGCAGGAGCTCGCGAAATTCCTCCAAGCAGCGGATAGTTCAGGGTTATTTGGTGTCCAGTGTGTGCACAAGCAAACATACATTGAAAGAGAGTGTCTCTGACTCCC
>NW_901075.1:0-914 GCF_000209065.1 Trypanosoma cruzi | reverse complement strand
TTCCAGTGAGAAGCAGTAACCAGTGGAGTTAAACCAGGTCTGTTGGGAGATATCAACTCACTGAAGACAATGGTGAACGGTTGCTCAATTTCGTGGTTTGGTTGAAGTCAGACATTTACACTGTTGGATACCAGCCGGCTCAGTGGTCTAGTGGTTAAGGGTTCTGGCTCGAGACTGGTAGGTCCTGGTTCCGAATCTCGCGAGTGCAGAATCGTGGTTGCGCACTGCTGAGGAGTCCCATAATACGGCGAAATGGCCGTCCAGTGCTTCAAGGTTTTCGATGGTAGTCTAGCTTCAATTGACTCATGGTTCCAACAATATAAAATTACTAGAAATCTCCACAAAACCCCCTTCTGATATTATGTTCTATATTCCATTAGATAATTTCTTAATTTAGTTTTTTTTATTGGCATTGATACAATTGAATAAAATTAACTATTTAGTTATTTAAAACAACTAATATTTTACAATATTAATTTCTAACCTAATTTAATAAAATGATTTTCAAGTTTTGTTTTCACATGGTATGAAGTTTTTCAAGATTGATGGTGATAAAAAAAGAAAAGAAATTTCATTTTTGTTTAAACCATTCATTTCACCGGTGGTGATGATCATGATGATGATAATGACAGTGTTCAATGTTTCAAGTATTTATACACATTCAAAATCACCATATCATTTTTGTTACATAAAGAGAGAGAGATGGAATGAGTGAATGAGTGAGTGTGAAACATTTGCATATGCATACACTAACACACACAGAGATATATATACATGAATACCATAATACACACATATATATACAAATATCAGTCAATGAACTATGTGTGTAAACCATTTTGACATAGTTTTACGACAAGAAAAATTCAAACCTTTAATTTTTTTAAAGAATGTTTTAGTTTAGTATTGATGGA
>NW_901074.1:0-914 GCF_000209065.1 Trypanosoma cruzi | reverse complement strand
CGTGGGGTGAAGGGGTATATTATTTACGACGTGGCAGAGCCGGACGATGAACCGTCTGATGATTTGCCTCCCAGGGGATGGGGCATGGTTTTGGTGTCATCCCCATTTGAGAGGAACTACAAAGAATGGGTGAAGCGGAGCGGTGCCACAGAAACAATTATGAATTGCCCTGGTGAAAGCGATGTGAAGGCGATGTGCGTTTGGATGAGGCGCCATCAGCCCGTGCGGGAGCAGGCGGAGCACTGGCAGGTGGTGAAGGGCCACATGGATGAGGTGAGACCTACTCCACGTTATATCTTTGACGAGCGAAAGTATAATAATTGGGTTCAACGGTGTCACAAGACCGTCGATCAGGCGACCTTTTCTGTAATCGCGCAATACAGTGGTTTGGGATGTGGTGCATCCTGGGATCGTATGAAGGTGCCCTACTGGCTTGCGAGGGTTGTCCGGGAACGAGGTGAAGAGTTTGGTTACGAATTTTTTTTCAATTTACCGGTGTCTGCTCACCTCGGAAATAAAACATTATTCAAGTCGGCGAAGTTAATGCAGCAGCATTATTTTAATTTGCTCATATCGTGGCTGACGGATTATATCATATCAGAAAATTTTGGAAGGTGCACCGTGTTTGCATTTTTGAATGGATCTTTTGTGCGTGCAATAGAACGCAGGCCGAGGGAGCTGAGGCCATCACCACAACGTCGGTCCCGCCGCTGTGCGCTGGCGGTGTACTCACAGGAGGGCTCCACCAGGCACCATGTCTTACCGCCACTGGAACACTTTTCTGAGAGGATTGATGTGGAGTGCGGGGTGCTGTACGTAACGGAGGTGGAAAACTTTCCGCTGGTGGACGTCTTTTTCTTTGTGAAGTCCAATCCGAAGACGCTGGTTGGGCTGCGGATGACCACGGCGGGTGG
>NW_901073.1:0-914 GCF_000209065.1 Trypanosoma cruzi | reverse complement strand
ACCAGACGACGACGCATGCGTGTGACTGCCGGAGTTCCCGCTCTTCCCGTTCAAACCGAAGGTACTTTTCGTAGTCCACTTCTTCAGGTGGTGGAAGACTCTTGAGAAAGACCTCCGCCGGTGGCGACGGTGCCATGCCGCAGACGGAGCCCATTCCTATGATACGCGTGTGAAGCCGACGAAGCATCCTTTACAACTCTTGTGTGTGTGTGTGTGTGATTGGGTGAGACGGAATAAAACAAAACACGGAGTGGAGAACGACACAATATTGCCAAGATCAAAAAGCGACATGGTAGCAATTCCCCAATTCCCCAGCACCCAGAAGGGAAAGGATAATAATAATAAAAAAAAAACGCTAAGAAGAATTCATCACTAAAGCAAAGTATTCACACACACACACACAAAAAAAAAAAAAGTCATTGCACATTTAAAATTGCGAACAATATAATTTATAATGAAGAAACAGGCATTTCTTCACTTCCTATTCCTCACTTTGCGCGGCGGCGGATAAGGAAGCGGGTGAGAGTCATGTATTGATACACTGCCATGAGGGCCAGAATGACAATGTTCCCTACCAATCCAACCATGACGATGCTGGCAAGTGACTCGTACCTCACGCGGTTTGACTCCCCCATTTGCCGCATCCGTTCGGCCGCGGTGGCCAATTCGAACAGCACCGTTCCATGCTTATGGAGTTTGGTCTCGATCTCCGCCTCAGCCCGGGTGGTGCTCTCGGGGTCCACCTCAGGCACGTCGCGCTTCAGGAACTGAAACAGCAGCCACTTCGGCGACAGCCTCGAAAACGAGTTGTCGAAGCACACGGTTATCTCCGCCGGCAGCCCGTGTTTCGTCTCCGCCACGCTGGGGGCGGTGTACGACTGGCTGCCCTCGTTTGCCCGTCTCCACTCGTCACA
>NW_901072.1:0-914 GCF_000209065.1 Trypanosoma cruzi | reverse complement strand
GCGCTCCACAATACTGGCCCGTTGCGCTCGTGTGGCCTCCGCAACGTAATTAAGAAACGTCGAGAGAAACATGGAAAGGAAATAGTCCGCTTGGGAGACGTTGGTCCCACGCAATATGGTCGGCCGCTTCGCTGGGTTTGGCTTTGCAATAAGATCCAACTTTTTCTCAAACGTTGCGGTGAATCCAATGTCCACAATGGACGGAAAAGTGGACTTGGCCGTTGAAACCAGCAACCGACCAATCGGAGTTGTTTCACAGCGTCCTTTTGGGTTCACAGCAATGTATCCCCGTGTCAAGAGAGTCTTCACTATCATGGGATAAGTGCTTGGGCGGCCCACACCATTGTTCTTAAGCTCTTCAATGAGTGTGCCCTCCGAGTGCAGCAGCGGCGGTACCGGGCGATTCTCACGGACGGTGGGAGAACGCAGCTCAAAAAACCGTGATTGCTTCAAGGACGCCAATGCGCTTCGCAAATTCGCAATAGCCCTGAATTCTTCCTGGGAGAGAGAGCGAATGACAGGGGCACCCTCCTTCTCCGTGATGTCCTCCGTCACCTCCTCTGCCACGCCGGTGGTGTTCTTATCGTTGACGCTACTGTTGGTGGCGTTATTCGTGCTTGGCGCGGCGCCAGCCGCGGCGGCTGTGGAATCCGTCTTTTGGAACGCGCGAGTCCATCCAGGCTCCGCAACACGCTTGCCCTCGAGCACAACCTGCAGCTTATCTCCACTACCGCTGGTAAACTTTACTGTGGCGGCAATCTTCTCACTCTTCATGGGAATCATAAAGGACGCCAGGGTGTTTCGACGCACAAGATCATACACCGCCCTTGTCATCGGGGGAAGTGAAAGGGACTCCCCATCGGCGTAAATATTCGTCGGGCGTATTGCCTCATGCGCATCTTCCACGTTTCCAA
>NW_901071.1:0-914 GCF_000209065.1 Trypanosoma cruzi | reverse complement strand
GACCCGGAATCCGCACTACTGGAGGCTAATATGCCGCCGCTCCATGTCCTTTGCCTGCGCGCGCGGCTCTCAATATTTGAGAACACACGCGCATGTCAGATGGACTGGATGCGGAGACCCCCGCCTGAGCCACCGCCTCGCGCCGGTTTCCGCATCTCGCCATTATCTCGGGACGAGCTATATGCCTTCGTAGACGCATACACAAAGGACTATGGCATCACCGAGAGCTCACCACGCGAAGAGCGGTTCTTTCGCAGCTCCATTCCTCCCTGGTTTGCGGCCTCCGCTCACCGGGTCACCATCGGTGTGGAACTTCCGATAGACCACTCAATAACGGACGAAGAGGAGCTGATACGGGAAAAGCGCAGAGTCAGCGAAGAGGCTCTGGCGCTGCACAGCCATCGTTCGTGGATACTTGCGACCGATGGCGGTGTCGACGTTCCCAAGTCAGCAGGGGTTGGAATACTGCTTTCATCCCTCAACTCATCGGAGATAATAGAAAAGGCCAGCATAAACTGCGGTGCACGCCCATGCAGCTACAGGACGGAATCCCGTGCGCTGCTTCTAGCCCTAGAGAAGCTGATGATTCCTCGTATCCGCCACAGGCGTAAAACCCTGCTTGTGGTTACGGACAGTCAGTCTCTTCTAGCGGCTCTAAACAAGGGCCCGCTCAGTCAGACAGACTGGACGGAGGATCAGATCTGGCAGCGTCTCTTAACACTGACGCGTGCTGGCTGGTCCGTGCACCTGCAGTTTTGTTACGGACATTGCGGAGTACATGCTAACGAGCTTGCAGATCAGTATGCGACGCAGACTATGGAAAGTGGACAATACACGGAGCAAGGAATCGCACCTTTATGGCATACGGACCTGCTGACATGTTTTACTACCCAGCTCACCAACAAGTGGCGTAG
>NW_901070.1:0-914 GCF_000209065.1 Trypanosoma cruzi | reverse complement strand
GCCTCTGACTCCACCATTCACAATCGGAAACAAAAATTTGGACCACAACGTGTGATGCAGCAGCCGCTCGAAAACGATCAGCCGAGTGCACCACCCGTGTGGGCAAGAGCTCGCGAAATTCCTCCAAGCAGCGGATAGTTCAGGGTTGTTTGGTGTCCAGTGTGTGAACACGCAAACAGATATTGACGGAGAGTGCCTCTGACTCCCACCATTCACAATCGGAAACAAAAATTTGGACCACAACGTGTGATGCAGCAGCCGCTCGAAAACGATCAGCCGAGTGCACCACCCGTGTGGGCAAGAGCTCGCGAAATTCCTCCAAGCAGCGGATAGTTCAGGGTTGTTTGGTGTCCAGTGTATGAACACGCAAACAGATATTGACAGAGAGTGCCTCTGACTCCCACCATTCACAATCGGAAACAAAAATTTGGACCACAACGTGTGATGCAGCAGCCGCTCGAAAACGATCAGCCGAGTGCAGCACCCGTGTGGGCAAGAGCTCGCGAAATTCCTCCAAGCAGCGGATAATTCAGGGTTGTTTGGTGTCCAGTGTGTGAACACGCAAAAGGATGTTGAAAGAGAGTGCCTCTGACTCCCACCATTCACAATCGGAAACAAAAATTTGGACCACAACGTGTGATGCAGCAGCCGCTCGAAAACGATCAGCCGAGTGCAGCACCCGTGTGGGCAAGAGCTCGCGAAATTCCTCCAAGCAGCGGATAGTTCAGGGTTGTTTGGTGTCCAGTGTGTGAACACGCAAACAGATAGTGACAGAGAGTGCCTCTGACTCCCACCATTCACAATAGGAAACAAAAATTTGGACCACAACGTGTGATGCAGCAGCCGCTCGAAAACGATCAGCCGAGTGCAGCACCCGTGTGGACAAGAGCTCGCGAAATTCCTCCAAGCAGCGG
>NW_901069.1:0-914 GCF_000209065.1 Trypanosoma cruzi | reverse complement strand
GAGGAACAGTGCGCTCCGTGTGACCGCATGGACTGAGGCTCCGCGTCATGGATGGGTGAGAATCCGCTTCCGCGTGTGGCTCTTTGGGTGATTGCTCGCTCCGTGTGCGTTGTGTGCCGGCAGCGGGCTGTGGCCGTATCCCGTTGGCCGTGGGATTGAACCGGAGGCGGTGGCGGTGAGTCTCTTTTAGTTCTTGTCCATTGGTGGTTGATTGCTGGCGTTGTGTGCGTTTGCTGTGTGGAGGGCCGAATTTTCTCACCCGCGGACTGACGGCACTGCGATGGTGTGTGTGTGTGTGTGTGAGGGCTGGAGTGGAGTCGCCGGCCAGGGTGAGGGCCTTGGCGGTGCCTTTCCCGCCTGTAATTTGTTTCTTTTGTGTGTGTTGTGCTGCTTCTTGCTTTTCTCTTGTCATCTTCTCTTGTGTTCCTGCGTGGAGTGGCCGCATGCTCACGGGCCATGTTGATTGTGAGTGCCTCGTGACGGCATCCATTCATCTCTCCCTCTCCGCCTGTCTGTCTGTCATTCCCTGTTGGGTGTGGCGTGTTGCACCGCGTGAGGGCTGGCCCGCAAACACCGACGGCCCGCCGTGACTTGCCGTGTTGCTGCTCTTTTCTGTGGGCGATGGTACTCCGTGCCGTCCCTTACAGATTCTATTTTTTCCCACACCTTGCGTGGGTGCTCTGCTCTGCTCCTCACTGATATTTCTGGTGTATTGCCGCTGTTGCTGCTGTACTCTCCACTTCTTGAACACAGATACGCTAGGAAAACAAGCGCTAATCGCTACTGTGAAATTCGAAGGCACTGAAAGGACCAACAACAGCACACACATTGCCCACGCACACACATATTTGTATGCTCTCCCGTGTTGCTGCAGTGAAGGCACCCCGCACACACAACCGTCGCCGTGTGACCGG
>NW_901068.1:0-914 GCF_000209065.1 Trypanosoma cruzi | reverse complement strand
GCATGCACAGCAAGTGTAACTCATTGCCCTCCGTGTCGTGGGCCTGTCAATTTCCGTAAGCGTGTGTTTTCATGACAGCCAAAGGAGGCCGTATATTTGAAGAGAGAGATAAAAAGCCGAGACGCCGGAAAGTACTATCAGAATTCATTCACACAGTGAAACAACTCCCAAATGGTGATGGCACAACAGTTTTTTAAAAATAGAAAAGAAACATGCACAGTAATATCATTTTATTTGTCGGCCGAAGCCTTGACAATTGCAAGAAAGTCCCCTAAATTCCTCTCAAGCTTCTTTCATGTAACTTGAATTTTATTTCCCCGCAATCATTTGGAGCCAAAACAACAGTAAACCGCAAAAGCATCGTTTTCATTTTACTCGGCGCCAAACATTAGCTACGCCGGCCCTATCGCATCGCTAAATGAAACCAGTACCAACGGAAAGTGGCGGGTTGGCGGCGAGACATCCCCGCCGCACAGATACACGCGCAGCACACGTGTCCTCCGGTGAGAGGGCGGCCGCTTACACGAAGCTGCCACTCCGGTCACGACTCGCGGTGTGGCGGCCACACGGACTGCAGTTGTGGCAGTGCTCCGCCGTCTCCTCCTCGCGGCCGCATTCGCACGCCATCAGCAGCACGACAACGTTGGCGAGGGCCGCCACAGTCAGAGCCGCCTGTGTGCTTGTGTGTTTGGCAGCGCCTATACTTGCAGAGCAGCTGTGCGCCACAAGAGAGTCTGAAGAAAGCAACGGCAGAGAGAGGCAGATAGCACACACGCAAATTACTCATATCATCGCACACACACACACACGCAGCCGCGGAATGGGTGCACTCAACCACAAAATCAAAAAGGAAAACAAAACAAAAAGCCGAAGCGTGGGACGACCAGCGCACACACACTCTCATTACTCCCGTA
>NW_901067.1:0-914 GCF_000209065.1 Trypanosoma cruzi | reverse complement strand
GCTACAATCTGAGCGGTGTCTTCGTTCTGAATGGCTCTATGAGTCATGGTGCGAAGAAGGAGGTGTTCGACGCTGCGTGGGAAGTGTTTGCGAATACTCGGCCGCAGGCTGTGATTGTGTTTGGCTCACCGATAAAAGACACCATAGAATTTGTCGAAAGGATGCTAACAGACAAGCGCACCGCTGGAACGTACCTGCTTGCTCCCTCGGCGCTGCAGGATCTTGTTTTGGGTGTGTGGCGTGCTGCTGTGACTAGTGGTGTTGAGTTTGAGCCTGGGCAGGTGCTGACGACGGGAACGAACCCGCTGGCGAAGGTCACAAAATACAAGGCCATCCAGCGCTTCCAGGAGGTGATGCGGGCATACCTGGCGCATAGGAACGATACGCAATCAGGTGTGGGCAAGGACTTCCCCGACGATGACAACGAGGGCGAGATGATGGTTGCTGGGTGGATTGCTGGCGAGTTACTTTCACAGGCGCTGGGCAATCGTGAATGGGTGAAGGACCGCACGTCGTTCTTGGCGTCTCTGTACAACCAACGCCGGTATGTGGTCGACGACATTGTGATTGGCGACTACGGTGGCGAGTACGATTATACTGCTGCATCGCAGGGCGCCACCTTCCACTGCAACCAGGGTGGACGGACTGTGTACATAAAGAGGTTTGTGGAGGGGTTCCGTGCTGAGGATGTGGCTGCCGGCGCATTTACGCTGAACTTGTGGGAATGTAGCGCCGCAGATACAATGTTGCATGCACCCTTGAATGGATTGGCTGTCACGATGCAGGATAGCGTGGACGCGGCACTGGCTATGAGTAGCATTTTGGCTGGTGTGGACGCCGCAAAGAAACCCCAGGGGCAATATGATGGCAATACGGTGACGTTCCTCACACTCAATACGTCAACTGCTGGAGCA
>NW_901066.1:0-914 GCF_000209065.1 Trypanosoma cruzi | reverse complement strand
CAAGAAAAAAAGAAGGAAGCCTCACTCGGGGTGTACATGTTTAGATTCCTTCTGCTGCTTGTACTCCAGCATCTCCTCCCGCACAACCTGGATGTGATCTTCACTTCGTGGTAAAAGAATACGGCGTATCGCGCGCAGTGTCTCGATACTCGTGGGGCTTGCAGCGTAAGAAAGACGAGCAAAGTCCTCTTGCTGTAGAGGCGTCACGAGAACACTGTCAACCCCAGTCCCGCCCAACTTCCTCCAAAGAGTGCCAAAGACGCTGTACGATGCTCTGCTGCTCGCTGCAGCCTCCTGCAGGCGCCGCATCTCGTGTTGTGCCTCCTGTTCCCGCAGTGTCGTCAAATACAGCTCTTCGTGCGTGGTGTCCATCGGGTGTTGGTCCTTCACTCCGCTGTTTGCTGTCAGGGGCACCACTGCCGGGCGCTGCTGCGTCTGCAGCTGCTCTTGTGCCAGTAGGGGTGGCTGCCGTCCCTGTTTTCCCTCTGCGTCGTGCGCTCCCAGGGCCTCCTCAATCCCAACGGCAGGAACATCTTCGCCGGGCAAATGGCTCTTGCCATTGCAGTTCCTGTTGCTCACAGTAGACACATCTGGCCCAGCCATCCGCGTTGCCTTGGCATCAAGCAGCCGACGCTTCTCACGTCGAACGGCCTCCACGACCGGTCGAAAATCGGGCCGGTGGGACTGCAGCTCCTCCCGCGCCCTCCGCATGTCGCGCTGGAGGTTCTCCTCAAGTCCGCTCACTGTCTCCTCCATTGCCTCCACAAAGTCTTCGTAGTGCCCTGCAAGCAGTTTCAGTTCGTAGTGCTGCTGCACGCACTCCATCAGCACCCATGCCGTGAGAGCCTTCAGCGCAATAATGCCGTAGTAGTAGAAATCGTCGGTGCGCTCCCACCTGGTGTATTTGCTAATGA
>NW_901065.1:0-914 GCF_000209065.1 Trypanosoma cruzi | reverse complement strand
TCACTGCAGCGGCCGCCACCGATTTCGGATGTGCTCGCACCTTTTGCCGTCCCTCTCCCTCCCCTTACTTCTGTGCCGAGGACTGTGCCGCGGGATCCAGCAGCGCGATGTTTGGCCGCAGGAACGTGGCCCGAACAAATGATTTGTGGGAGGGGATGTGCACTGCGACGAGAAGGAAAAAAAATAGTTGCGAGACGACCACCACCACCAGACCGGAGTGAAGTTGTGTTTTGTCCACTTGTGCGAGGGCAGCCTGCCACCTGGTCGGTTAGGAGGATTATTTTTTTTTTGCGTCGTTGCGCTCTCTTTTTATTCCGCTGCGTTTTCTTGCGGACCTGCGAAGGGAGATTTGCAAGAAGTTCCTGCGAGGCGTCCGTGCCGTCGTCGGAAAAGCGGATCCTCCCTTGAAAAACGCTACCTTTTAAATTTGTTTTGGTCGGGGAGTTCCTGTCGATTCAACGCGACTTTGTTTTGCGTATTTGATGCGTGTGTTTCCGAGCGGTTCGATCTGTGCTCCCAGCCCACTCGGATGTGGTGTGCGCGTCGACGTGAAGGTGCCTGCCAGCCGTTTTATTGCCTCCCCCGCTGTGGCTGCCGCCGTTGCCTTCCTCCCTTCCTGAGGTCCTGCGGCTTCTTGACAAGATGTTTTGGAGAAGGCGTTGCCGCTCTTATCGTCCATTGTATTTTGATCCTGGTGTCGCGGTCAGAAGACATTGAACGAGAGGGTTTGCTGCCCTTTTGTTTCATTTGTTTTTTCTGCCTGACGTCCAGTTCTACACAAAAGTGCTCCTCGGCACCTCAGTTGGTGCTGGCGGGTTTGCTCACAGTTGTCACTGGCAATCGCATGCGCCAACTCTTCTCTGCTCCTTTTCAGTGTCGCATTTTTTTATTGATTGACGGACGCCATTCTGTCC